>NW_023365758.1:50326-58626 GCF_000003815.2 Branchiostoma floridae
CTATGCTAGAACAACGTTGTTCCTTGGGGTGTGTTATTTGTTTCACTACCCACCATAGAAGGTGACGTTTTCGGCAACGTTTGTATGCATGTATGTGTGCATGTTTGTGTGTATGAATGAATGCGTGCATGTTTGTGCGTGGACAGCATAACTTTTGAAGGCCTGGATAAGGGCCTATATCTTATGTTTTGAGCAAAGTTCTCGTGTCCCATGCATTACTCGTGTCCCATGTATCAAATATTTGGAATGTGGGTAGGTCTTGATGAGAAATGATTAGAATCCGCAGCCGATCACCCCCCCCCCCCCAACCCACCACTTGTTAGGGAGCTGAAGTTGAACTTCATGCACTTTTGCCAACGCTACGTATCATTTTGTGTTGGCCATCTGCGCCTGCGCTGGAATATCTATATTTACCCTGCAGGCCATTTATTTGGCACTTGGTATTTAAACTATGATTTGTATTGTATATAGATAAACAGCACGTCTAGAACAAACAGTTGATTTTACTCTCTTTATTTTTGATATGTTGTAGATGTCGATCATATAAATCATGATAATGTAAATCATCATAATATACTTCTACTAGTAATGCTACAACTACTTCTAATACATGGAATGAAGATAATATAACAACGTTTGATATGATGTATGAAAGATCAGCATCAAGTCGATGACTGCAGTGTTATATTGACATTCATCTTATTAACCCATATCCTGTTGGATGAACTTCCCAATTTAACCTCCCAAAGCGGAAGGCTTCATTAAGTCCTCCATTCAATAGGCTTTGTAGTGGTATGCAACTTCTACGTGAGAAATACCCCAAACTCGTCACAATAAAGCTCAGCATGACAAGGGTTAAATATGACCATCCCGTATATAAACGGGCTCAGTAGGACAAGAGTTAAGGTATACGTAGCATTATCACCCAGGATAACAGCGTCCATTTGTTATTACGACGTTTACTATTGAATTTATGTGTTTAAGGCATGAACTATCTCTGTTTAAAACTGCAACTGCATGTATCAAAGTCGAGATTAATATGTATGTTAAGATGGTGTAGAGTCTGAACAAAAAGCAAGAGGCAAAGCTCACATTTCAGAGCACAATAACAAAGATTTGAAATACACTGATAGACGGCCGTTAAATCTCTAGATGCCGCTAAATGTAAGTTCCGCATCCCTGTGAACCCGCACTCCACTCACATGTAGGGTTTCCTAGCGGTCTGTTTCCTAGCGGTCTGTTTGACTTGTTCATGGAGCCGACAAATTGTTGCTGTTCAACCGTCCAGTGTTTGACCACCTCATCTCACCTCACCCATCCCTTGACCTCTGTATGGGTCGTTGAGGCACCATGACTCCATCCACTATTCTCCTCCACCTGTCTCTGTCCTCCGTCGCTTTTATGGCTTCTGCTAAACTCAACTCGGTCTATTCGAAAATTCTTTGATGTTGTCTTTCTATCGTTTCTTCCGTCTCCCTCTCTTCCGTCTTCCTGGGACTGTTTGACCATGTGCAAACGTACTTGTTCATGAAGCCGACAAACTGTTGTTGTTCAAAAGGCGTGTGTGACCATGTGTTTCTTTAGATGCCCTTTGTCGGTAGCAGAATAGTCGCATTGGTCACACTTGTAACCTTTCACACCTGTATGTTTTCTCATATGTACGGTTAGGTTAGATCTGCGAGCAGTTCTGTACCCACACTCTCCGCACAGGTAGGGCTTATCGCCGGTGTGTTTAGCCATGTGTTGGTCTAAATCGCCTTTCTGTGCAGCAGAAAAGTCACACTGGTGACACTTATAAGGTTGCACACCCTTGTGTCGTCTGATGTGCTTCGTTAAATTTGACTTATGAGCAGTCTTGTATCCACACTCCCCACACACGAAAGGTTTATCGCCTGTATGTTTGACCATATGTCGAGATAGGTTAGGCTTGCGAGCAGTTCTGTATCCACACTCCCCACACATGTAGGGTTTTTCTCCGGTGTGTTTAGTCATGTGTTGGTCTAAATTTCCTTCCTTTGCAGCAGAAAAGTTGCACTGGTCACATTTATAGGGTTTTTCACCTGCATGTGTTCTCATATGTCTGGTTAAGGAAGACCTGTCAGCCGTCCTGTATCCGCAATCTCCACACTTGTAAGGTTTGTTGTCGGTGTGTTTAGCAACGTGAAGGTCCAAAGAATGTTTGTGTGTCGCAGAATAGTCACACTGGTCACACTTGTAAGATTTCTCACCTGTATGTGTTCTCATATGTACGGTTAGGTTACACCTGTGAGCCGTTCGGAATCCGCACTCACCACACATGTAGGGTTTCTCTCCGGTGTGTCTAGTCATGTGTCGGTCTAAACTGGATTTCTCTGTAGCAGAATAGTCGCACTGGTCACATTTATAAGGTTTCACACCTGTATGTCTTTTCATGTGTGTGACTAAGGAAGACTTGAAAGCCGTCCTGAACTCGCACTCACCACACTTGAAGGGTTTCTCTCCGTCGTGTTCAGTCATGTGCCGGTCTAAAGTACCTTTCTGTGCAGTTGAGAAGTGCTTGTCCTTGGTCAGTCCGGTGTGTCGAACCATGTGCTGGTCTAAGTTGCTTTTCTGTGCAGCAGAATAGTCGCACTGATCACACCTAAAAGGTTTCTCACCTGTATGCTTTCTCATATGTGTGGTTAAGTAAGACGCGTCAGTCGTCCTGTATCCACACTCCCCACACATGAGAGGCTTGTTTCCTGTGTGTTTAGTCATGTGTCTCTTTAAATGTCTTTTCTGTGCAGCAGCATAGTCACACTGGTCACATTTAAAGGGTTTCTCACCAGTATGTTTTCTGGTGTGTTTGATTAGGTCAGCCTTTGCAGCTGCCCAATAGCCACATTCCGTACAAGCAAAGCATTTAACCACAGTACGTTTCACGGCAAGAGTGTCCCATTGCTCTGTATGGTCCTGTGTGGGGTGGTGGTCAGATTCTACTCCGCACGTTTCCTCGTCTGGTATGTCCCCTTCCTTGTTCTGCTGCCTTGCCGTTTCTAATTTCTCGTTGCTGTTTCTTTCGTCTCTAGAGTGCACAGCTTGGTGATCGTCCATAGCAACCGCTCTGTTTCTTTCGTCCATTTCTAAAAACAACAATGATGAACGTTGAAAAAACATATCTCTACTACACAGCGTATTCCTTATCGTAGATGTGGAAAAATCAATGGACACACTCAATTGAAATGAAATATTGTGAACTTTACAGCCTTAACAATTAAGAAAGACCCCCTCCCCAGACAAATCCCTCAGAAGACTATGACATTGTCAATGCTTGTCGATGTCTGCACAAGCATCGATACTCGCACATACATACACTCACACACACGCATACTGATCCCTTGCTCCGGATCCTCGCTGTACATGTAAACACACACCACACAGATACTAATGCACACACACACACACACACACACACACACACATACACACAAATGATTTAATTACACAAACGTGAAACAAATCGTGATTAAAATTTAGCAAGAACCCTAACATATGCAATTAAATGCCTCAGAATCGCGTAATTAAAAGAGTTATCAAACCGTATCATCGTTCATCCTTGCCTATGTTCAACAACAATTACTGCCCCCCTCCCCTTTCTGCAAATCAATCACTGAATGATTTCCTGAAAGAAACCCTTTGTTCAATCTAAAGTACAAAAGAATTAGCAGACAAAAAGTGGACAGGCAGTAGAAAATATGTCTTACCTACCGGTTTATGGTACTTATTGACTGCTTATGTGTAGAATTGTCTTACAAACGGCCAAACTGGAAAGAAAGGATTCTTGCCCGTAATGAAAATGGCGGTCTGGAAAACTGACCTTTCAGCGCTGTGGAGGTCGAAGGTCAAAGTTGATATACCTGATTACCCCGTACAGTTTGACCCATAATAATGACGTAATTGTATTACTTTGCTCTGCTAGAATAATGCTGTTCTTGGCTTGTATAATTTGTTACAATATCTACATAGAAGGTGACGTTTTCGGTAACCTTTGTATGTATGCATGTGTGTATGTTTGTGTGAATGAATGCGTGCAACTTTAGATGGCCTGTATTGTGAAAGGTAATTGGATATCATAACTCACTGCCTGCTCGCTCGGTGGTATCGCCCGTCAATCAGTAGCGAGCGTCACCGAGCGAGCACGCTTCTATGTCCCTCCTACTAGCCCTAGCAAGGACCGGTGAAGTTGTGTTTTTTCCCCACCCTACCCAGCCCTGGGTTGAAGATTGTATGTTTAATCACCCACTTCTAAAAACATTAAATATTGAACCACCAACACTCTGGGCCCTTAGCGTTAATGTGTTTATTACTAGCATGCTGAATCATGAATAGACAATTAATTATTTGGCATGTGAAGCTGACGTTTTCGGTGGCGTTTGTATGTATGCACGTTGTGTGTATGTTTGTGTGTATGAGTACGTGCATATGCATGTTTGTGCGTGGACAGCATAACTTTAGACGGCTTGGATGGACTGTATTAAATAGTTGGTATGTGGGTAGGTCTTGATGAGATATATATGAAAAGATCAGACTGCACCCTAGCGACTTGTTAGGGTACTGAAGTGGAACTTCTGTGTCGAGTTCTGGACATGTCATGGTCATAGAGAGTAGTGTCTGTTTTTTTCGACACAATATAGAGGAAGAAACCCTTACCTGTAATATGCACATTCAAAATCCAAAACATATCCCAAGAAACAAACATTTTTGCAAAGCACTTTTGCCAAGCTATCTATCCTTTTGAGTTGGCCATCTGCGACTGTGCTGTAATACCGATATGTGCCCCGCTGGTCATTTATTTGGCAATCGATATCTAAACTATGATTTGTACTGTGTATAATAAACAGCACGAGGTAGCTGGAACAAAGAGATGGTTTTACTACTACTAGTGATGCTATCACTACTTATAATACATGAAGATAATCCAACAACGTTTGATATGATGTATGAAACATCAGCATCAAGTTAATGACAGCAGCGTTATATTGGCATTCACCTAGTTCAAGTAGCATTATCAACTAGAATATCAGCAGCTATTCGTTATCACAGCAGTAATATGACAGGTGTTTCCGTAAGAATGAGGCATGCATTCAAATCAGCAACTACATATATCAAAGTCTACATTAATAGGTATGTTCAGGTCGTGTAGGGACTGAACGAAAATAAAGCGGCAAAGCTCACATTTCAGAGCACAACAACAACGATTTAAAATGCACGTAGATAGACGGCCGTGCAGTCTCTAGATGCCGCAACTAGGAAATGTAAGTTCCGCATCCCTGTGAACCCGCACTCTCCTCACATGTAGGGTTTCTCAGCGGTCTGTTTGACCATGTGCAGGCCTAGCTTACTTGTTAACCTATCCATTGACCCCTGTATGGGTCGTTGGGGCACCGTGACTCCATTCACTATCCTCCTCCACCTGTCTCGGTTCTCCGCCACTCTTATGGCTTCTGCTTAACTCAACCCGGTCCATTCTCCATGTTGTCTTCCCATCGTTTCTTCCGTCTTTCTGAGACTGTTTGACCATGTGCAGGCCTAACGTACTTGTTCATGGAGCCGACAAACTGTTGTTGTTCAAGAGGCGTGTGTGACCATGTGTTTTTTTAGTTGCCCTTTGCCGGTAGCAGAATAGTCGCATTGGTCACACTTGTAAGCTTTCACACCTGTATGTTTTCTCATATGTACGGTTAGGTTAGATCTGCAAGCAGTTCTGTATCCACACTCTCCGCACTGGTAGGGCTTGTCGCCGGTGTGTTTAGCCATGTGTTGGTCTAAAGCGCCTTTCGTTGCAGCAGAATAGTCACACTGGTGACATTTATAAGGTTTCACACCCCTGTGTCTTCTGATATGCATTTTTAAATTAGACTTGTGAGCCGTCTTGTATCCACACTCACCACACATGAAAGGTTTTTGTCCTGTATGTTTGACCATATGTCGAGATAGGTTAGGCTTGTGAGCAGCTCTGTATCCGCACTCCCCACACATGTAGGGTTTTTCTCCGGTGTGTTTAGCCATGTGTTGGTCTAAATTTCCTTTCTGTGCAGCAGAAAAGTTGCACAGGTCACATTTATAGGGTTTCACACCTGTATGTTTTCTCATATGTACGGACAGGTTAGATCTGACAGCCGTCCTGTATCCGCACTCTCCACACATGTAGGGTTTTTCTCCAGTGTGTTTAGCCATGTGTTCGTCTAAATGGCATTTCTGTGTAGTAGAATAGTCACAAAGGTCGCATTTATAAGGTTTCACACCTGTATGTGTTCTCATGTGTACGGTTAAGGCAGATTTCTCAGCCGTCCTGTATCCGCACTCTCCACACATGAACTTGATGAAGGGTTTTTCTCCGGTGTGTTTAGTCATGTGTCGGTCTAAATTAGATTTTTGTGCAGCAGCATAGTCACACTGGTCACACTTGTAAGGTTTCACACCTGTATGTGTTTTCATGTGTACGGTTAAGTAAGACCTGTCAGCCGTCCTGTAGCCGCACTCCCCACACATGTACGGTTTTTCTCCGGTGTGTTTAGCCATATGTCGGTCTAAATTTCCTTTCCTTGCAGAAGAATAGTCGCACTGGTCACACTTATAAGGTTTCTCGCCTGTATGTGTTCTCATATGTACGGTTAAGGAAGACCTGTCAGCCGTCCTGTATCCGCACTCTCCACACAGTAAAAGTTTTTCTCCGGTGTGTTTAGCCATGTGTCGATCCAAATGAGATTTATGTGCAGTGGAATAGTCGCACTGGTCACATTTGGTAGGTTTCTCGCCTTTATGTTTTCTTGTTGTTTGTCTTGATAGTTTAACCTTTGAGGCTGCCCTATAGTCACATTCCGTACACTCGAAGCTTCTGTCCCTAGTACGTTTCACCACAAGCCTGTCCGTCTGCTCTGTCTGACCCTGTGCTGGAGGATGGTCGACAGATTCCACTCCGCACTTTTCCTCGCGTGGAATGCCCCATTTCTTGCTCTGCTGCCTTCCCGTGTCTAATTTCTCGCTGCTGCTTGTCTTGTCCACAGGGTGAACAGTTGACAGATTATCCATAGCGACGACATCACCGCTTCTCTTTTCCATTTCTGAAAAGAACAAGAAATCCTCCAAAATTGAAACTTTATGCATGGAAGATTCCCGTGCTATATATATATACCCGCCTTGTTGGCCTGGAACAGGGACATATTTCCTCTATTCTCTTCATATGGGATACAACAAGATGTAGTCCGTATTATGTACAGTACATACACATGCACAGATACACGCTTATCCATACACACACAAACACGCGCGCACGCACACACACATGCAAAACTACCGAAGTCATGGGTTAATTTCTCATCACTCGGTATCCAGCGATGAAGTCGCGTCGTCACTGGCTTACCAGTGGGGTATATTTATCGTCACTAGTTTTCCAGTGATGAGGAAACTTCAGCTGGTAAACCAGTGACGACAAATATTCAGTTTACTGAAGGAAAAGGAATCATCGTTTCAGTTGAGGGGATTTGAAAGTTAGCACTTAAAGTTATACTAGCGTCACCTCTGCAAGTCCCCACACTCCGGCGGACCAAATCTAACAGTAACACGCCGCTATGGCGACATGTGAATTAGGGTGTTTTTGTTGCATATCGAAGTCAGCATTGGAACGTTCTAGTGCTAATAGAACGTGGTCACTGGAAGCCCAGTGCCGAAATAATTTCATCACTCGGTGTCCAGTGCCGAAGAGTCACCGATCACTGGAAAACCCAGTGAGGAACCGGTGACCTCGGTGGTTCCGCACTCGGTTCCCAGTGACGAATGACGTTCATCACTGGGCCCCGAGTGACGAGCGGAGTTCATCACTGGGTCCCGAGTGACGAGCGGAGTTCATCACTGGAAACCGAGTGACGAGTCAAGGTTCATCATTGGAATTCCAGTGCAGAGAGAGCTTCATCACTGGAACAAAGCAATTCATCACTGGCAAACCAGTGACGAACTTTCTTCGTCACTGGGCATCCAGTGACGACGCCATTTTGAATATACGTTCGTCACTGGACGCCCAGTGAGGAACCCGTGACTTTCGTAGCCTTGTCACACACATAGATGCATACACACATACAAATTCCGACACGCGCATACAAATAACGTTACACACACAGACATAGATGCACACACACGCAACACACACGTATGCACACACACGCGCGCGCATACAAATAGCGTTACATACAAACAAATAAACAAATATACGCTCATACAAAGTGGATAGGCAGTAAGCAAATGTCTTACCTACCGGTCTATGGTGCTGATTAACCGCTAATGCG
>NW_023365758.1:58726-67364 GCF_000003815.2 Branchiostoma floridae
TTATTTATTTATATTTATTTCATCTTGAAAACAGATGGGTAGCCCCTACAACAGTGCATAGTTGATTTCCAAGGGGGCCCATCAAACATACATGTAAAATAATAAATACAGGACAAAAAACGTGGTTACAATCAGTCAAACTTTGAACATCCAGGGACAACATACAGTACAGAAAACATAAAACCGGTGCGTCAAAACATAATCAGTGTCCATACTCATGTCGAAAACGTTCCAAGGTCAAAATCAATATGTCAAGAGATGGAGTGGAGGTCAGAGGTCAAATCATATATCAAATCATGTGTAAATCGAAAATTAATGAAACTGAAATTTACAAAGTATGGATAGTAAATCATATGTAAAGATTGAACAAACAAAAAAATTAAAACAGTAAGGCACATCAGAGACAAAGGTGCTTTTCCATACTAAGTTCCAATATTACTTGAGGTCAGATATACATGTGTTCTTCAGAGCTGTTTTAAAGCCTTTTAGTGTTGTGATGTTTCTTATGTTATCTGCTAGTTTGTTGTACTGGCTAGTGCCAGTGTATGCAAATGTTTTTTGTCCACATGTGGTGGTGTAGCTTGGTGGGTGTAGTTTAGTGGTCTGCCTAGTGTTGTAAGTATGGATACGAGAGTTGTGCTGAAATGTGGCGGATAGGTATGTTGGTGCCAAGCCTGTCAGACATTTGAAAACCATAATGCACGTGTGCTCAAATCTTCTATCAGCCAGGTATTTCCAGTTGAGAGTTTGGTGGAGGTTCACAATGCTGATGTCCCGTTGCCTACGTTGTAGCACCACCCTTGCCGCTCTGTTTTGTAATATTTGTAGTTGCCGTTGTTTGGTGGCCCCACAGGTTCCCCAGACAGTGTCACAATAGTCGAAAATAGGCAATATCATAGTCTTGTACAACATGTCAGCAATACTGAAAGTCAGGCAGTGTCTGAGGCGTCTAAGTAGTCCAATCCTCTGTGACACCTTACTACAAACTTTGTCTATATGTTCATTAAAGGACAGGTGGGAGTCAAGGTACATACCAAGATATTTGAACGTATGAACTCTTTCTATGATTTCTTGGTCAATTTCGACTGTCAAGGACTGTGCTTGCTTTAACCTGTTAGCAGTGCCAAATAACATCCATTTAGTCTTGGTTACATTTAATGTTAAACGATTTGTTTGGAACCAAGTGGCCAGACCAGAGAGTTCATAGTTCAGAATTGACTCAATATGTTTTACATTGTTGCTGGGATAGAATATTGCTGTGTCATCAGCATACAAACATATTTTACATGTGGTAACTACATCAGGTATATCGTTAATAAATAAATTGAAGAGCAACGGGCCCAGTATTGAACCCTGGGGCACTCCCAGTGTAACAGGTAAGTATTCAGACCTACAACCATTCAGAGAGACAATTTGTTGTCTCCCCGACAGGTAGTTGCTGAACCAAAGATGCTCCACACCCTGAATCCCGATCCATGACAGTTTGGTTAATAATAGTCCATGATGTACAGTGTCAAATGCTTTCTTAAGATCCAAAAATACCGCCCCCACTAGGTTACCCCTGTCCATGTTATGAAGCACGTAGTCCTTGGCATCCAGTAGTGTTGTTGTTGTAGAGTGGCCTGTCCTAAAACCAGACTGTTGGGTGGAGAGGATATTGTGTTGATGCAGGTATTCAACGAACTGTGTGTGCACCTCTCTTTCAAAGGCCTTCATGATGACAGGTAGGACAGATATGGGTCTGTAATTGTTTGGGTCTTCTGTATCCCCCCCTTTGTGTAATGGAGTCACCCTTGCCATCTTCCAGTCAGTGGGAATGTTGCCAGAGGAAAGGGACAAATTGAAAATGTGTGTAAGTGGTTTACATATACTAGGTGCGGCTACCTTCAGGAGCCTTGCATGTATCCTGTCCAGACCAGTCGCTTTATTACTGTGCAGTCCCCTCAGTTTTTCATACACTCCCACTTCACTTATTTGCTTGAAGTTGAATGTAGTTTTTAATTCTTTTTATCTTGCGGGGCACGTAGGGACCGTAGCTTGGTGCTTGAACTTCTCTGCCAGTTTGTTTCCAACAGTTACAAAGAACTTGTTGAGGCAGTTTGCAATATTCGGAAGGTCCAAGATATGTTTCCCTTCCCAGCGCAGTGATTTTGTAACTGCTTGGGTCTTTTTAGGTAAAACCTCCTTAATTGTAGCCCACAGTTTTTTTTTAGTCTGTCAGGTTTTCTTCCAACTTTTGTTGGCAGTAACTGGCTTTGGCTAGCCTTACCCTCTTGTTCACATAGTTACGTTTAGCTTTGTAATCCTCCCAATCTTTACTTTCACCTGTTCTGCGTGCCCTGGCCTTCGTGTTATCCCTGACTTGCATTAGGCTTTTTATGTCGGGTGTGAGCCATTTTGGCTGGGCAGTTTTTGTGCGTTTGGAAATATATGGTGCATGCACATCACTAACTGTGATAAACAGAGACTTGAAAAGAGACCAAGCCTCCTCAACCCTGGTAGCCTGGAGTACAGAGTCCCAGTTTAGTGCCCTCAGGTCAGTCAGGAAACTGTCTTCCTGAAAGTTAGTGAATTTACGGGAGGTTACATACTTAGATACGGACTTGGTGCGTCTCGCCTTTCTGGTACAGAACACAGCATAGTGATCAGAGATAGTGGAGTGTACCACTCCATAGTCACTTACCCTATGCATATCACTGCAGTACACATGATCTATTATACTACTAGAGTGTTGGTGTACTCTAGTTGGTTTGTCTATAACCTGTTGTAATTGAAATTCCTGACTCAGGTTATCCATGTGTTTAACTTCTGAGCTACAGGGCTGACTAATGTCTATGTTCATGTCTCCCAGTAGAAACAATTCTGACTTGGGAGTGGACATACTCCAGGTTTCAAGTGAGTTTCTTAGCAGGGTGTAAAACTCCACAGAGCTAGATGGTGGTCTGTATATAGTACCAATTACTATTGGTTTAGTGCTAGGGAGTTGGACTTGGCAGAAAAGTGCCTCAAGTCCTGGCTGTTTCAGGTCTGTCCTCTCAGTGTGGCTATATGCTTCAGACACATAAATTGCGACCCCTCCCCCAAACCGATTCCTGTCCTGTCTGTATAAGTGATACCCATCTATGCATAATTCACTGTCATGGATAGAGTCATCAAGGTGGGTTTCGCTGACTGTCATAATATCAACATTATTTGTAGACATAAATACATACAGTTGGTCTAGCTTACTATACAAGCTGCAAATATTAAGATGCACCATGATTAAGCCCTTTGATGGTGGTATCGTAGAATTACTTTCTGAGATTTCTTCTTCATTCGCAGTATCAGAATCACCACTACAATCATTACATGAAGAATCAAAAAAGGAGTCACTGAAACAGGGAAGTAGGCAAGGATTGCAGTACCAATAATCGTCGGAATTAGCCAGTGTATTATATTCTTGAGCATCCATGCCTGTACAGTTAAGATGATACCACTTGTCACACAAGTCACAGCATATTCCTTTCTGATTTTTTCTTACACACCTGTTACAGATCCCGCAGGGATCCTTTGGCCCAGGGTTAAGTGATACATCACCAGACAAGATCAGCAGTGTGTGAAAGCATAAATGTACGCAATTTACTGAAGTTACAGTGCTTGAGGTGTTCTTTTTCCTGGCATTACCAAACAATGGAAACAGCAGACTTATTGTGTGGTCACTTTGTGTGACAACACTGAAGTAGGAGCCATTGACATGGCCAGACAGATTATATGTTGTAGAATTTGACTGGACACTGACATGGCCCAGGTTGATGACAGGATATGAAAACTGTAGTACGACTATGGCAAATGTTGCCAGTTTCACATACATGGATTCGGCCATCCTCACCGGGCAGAGAAAGGAATAACGTTGTAATTATACTTATAATGATCAGGCAGCGTTAGTACACAGTTTGCATATACTGTCAGAAAATTGCATCAAAAATCTCACATGCGCTGGAAATCATATACCAGGTACCTTAACATAAGTAGTACAACAGAAGTGAGAACAATTTACCCACCTCCAAGTGTGGTACCTCGTCCTAAATGAAAGGGTGAACTGGAGATGCCCCTACAGAGGCCCTTCCGCCCTCCCCACAATGGCGGGGACTGGTGGCTTGGGCAAAAAATTGGCTGACTGTGCCGTCAATTTGGCTTAGAAGGAAGTTAGAGTCACTTCCAGATATACAAGAATCCTTAACCACTAAAGTGGCAAATATGTTTCAGCTCACAATGACCAGAAAAGGAGATTTTTAGGGGTCTTACTCACCAGCACAAAAGGAGGCAGCCATCTTGGAAGGCTCTGACCTCTGACCTCGGCCCCACTTTGCTCTTCGGCACTAGTATTATGGATTTATCCAGATGAAAGCCAGTATGGATTATACACCCGTCTTACATAGTGTTATTCATCCGCTCTTTCTTTCATTGTCACTTGTTCATGTGCCAGGTCTACCCCACCTTGCACTTCTGAGCTGCGGATGTCTCCGGGAGAATGGCAGAAGGGATTATGCACGCCGCCTTATATGGTATTATTTGATCACATGATTTCGGCTGACCAATGATCGTGCAGTGTGAATAGCAAAGTATCCACACTGACAATCATTGGATCATCCTCATTAGTGATGGGGGCAGTGCCTCCGTCGCGCTGGCTCCTCCCAGTGTCCTGCAATAGGCATGATCACTGCTTTCCTATACTTTCACATGAAAGTATCTCACCTCATCCTCATTATCCCCTTCCTCATTAACCCCTTCCTTATTATCCCCATTCTTATCCCCTTACTCAATCGATCATCATGCACCGCCACCACCGCACCCGTGCTTTGCGAACCCATGTAGACAGGATTGGCTGCACTGTTCCTCGGCCAACTTCCTAGTTTGAGATGTATTGTTACCATCTCAGTCTCAAAATGCTGAGTGGCAAATAACCCCTCTGGTCTGCAGTGTCAAAGTATTTCTCTTATCTTTCTGTAATTGTTTGCCAAGTTTCTGCACTATACAATACCGTAGAAAGCACAGACGCATTGCACCTATGCATTTTACTTCCCAGCTTAGTGTGTCTGGCTTTTCATACCCTCTTACGTTTTATACAGGTAGCAGCTCCAAGCCTCATTCTGTTCCTAATTTAAATGCTTCTACCCTTTCTTTTGTTGGCTGTGATGCCTAGGAGAACCTCTTGCAGATTTCCCTATCTAATTTTAGTATCGCTGCTCCATCTTGGTCAATTCAAGTATCATTACTTCTATTTTCTTTTTACTTATACTTAGCCCAACTGAATTTCCATTTACTGAAAAGTCTTCACTGCGGAGAATCAGGTCATCTGCCAAGTCTGCGTGTTACCATACTTGTGCCCTCAGGAAAGGCACTTTATACGGCTTTTCTCAGGTGAAAATGAGTACTTAGCTTCGGCTAGGGCCGTCACTCAGATAGGACGTTAATGGAGGTCCCCTGTCTGGGGACAGCCATATCCCGGGCACGTCAAAGAACCCACCACACGTGCGCTGTGAGTGGTTCAAAACCTACAGTTGCCACACCTGGGGCAATTACTGTCGTATTGAGGTCACTTGAGTGGCGCCAAATGGCAGCTCGCTCCAAACCCTTGCGCTCCAAACCCTTGCGATTGAGCCCGGCCTATTGTCGGCCTACCCCATTAAATGACAAGATAACAGTAACCATAACAGGTCCAAATCCTCGAACTGCCCACTTCTGAACCATGGTATTCTCTAATCTCATAACCCCGTCTATTACAGGTCCACCGAGGAGTAGTGACAAGATACGTTCTTACCTAATACATGACACGTTAAGACACTAAACCATTCTGAGAGTTCTCCAATATGTATTCTTACAGCACACTCCCTCCCATTGCGAATTCCTTTATCACACATGTTAGTTTCTCTGGAATACCATAGTGTAAACTTGTACGGCGATCACAGTGTAGGCCTGTGGACTATCATCGGCCTTTCGAAGTCCCCTTATGCGGTGAATGGTGAGAGGTTTATTACGGGCAACCTAGTTTCCAACATTTGTCCCAAGACCCATATCTAATATACCTTGCTCACCATGCAATTATACATAGGCACATTCAACAATCCCAGATCACTCTTCAATACGTGCACTCTGCAATGCAACCGATGAGGACTTTTTCCCTACGTTAAGTCCTCACCGAGCCGAGTGAACTTCTAGTCACGAGACACTGTGTCCCTTTTACGTGATCGTGCTTCCCAAGTCACGTGCACCTTGAGTGCTTAGTCATCAAATTTGAAGTTTGGTGGAGCGGCCGTATTGATGCTCATGATCTCAAATTCCCTTGCATTGATTTTCAATCCGACTCTCCATAACTGACGTCTATTGTCTCGTTACTTGTTGTAGCTCCTCTTCACTATTCTCTATAAAGGCGATGTCGTCAGCAAAGATTTAATGACCTCTGAACTCCTGAGGTTGTGACCTCCTATGTAACAATAAAATATGCATATATATATACAGACCTCACTCCCTCTGTGAAGTCATCGGCGCCATGTTGGATCACAACACATGCTCGTACAGCACACGACGATGTCATTGGTTAATTTAATTAACCTCCAATGTGGTCACCGGGGAACTCATATCTTAATTACCATGACACACCTGCATCGTGGCGCCTGCCCAAGTCTATCAACTGATACCCCTGGGTATACACCTCGATACCAATTGTATCAATCCTGCCATTGCCAAATTGCTCACCTAACACACTAAATACGTCTATTTCATTCACGTAGCCCTTATATCCATCATATGACTGCCGGCACGTCCGCCGACACTTTCATTCACGTAAGCCTATGGTGGATGACTTGCCTCCTGCACGTAACGCCTGTGAAACTCTTGTCTCACGTTCATTACGTACCACATATCTATCTTGTGTGACGTGAGATTATCCAACCTCTGCACACCCGGTGTGATAAAACTGATATAGCGTCCCAGACGTAAGATATCCAATCTCAGCACACCCAGTGTGCTCTCTGCAAACTGCCATAGTCAAAGCTAAAGCCTAAGCAGCAACATAACTTACGTCCCAGACGTAAGATATCCAATCTCAGCACACCCAGTGTGCTCGCTGCAACTGCCATAGTCAAAGCTAAAGCCTAAGCAGCAACATAACTTACGTCCCAGACGTAAGATATCCAATCTCACTACACCCAGTGTGCTCGCTGCAAACTGCCATAGTCAAAGCTAAAGCCTAAGCAGCAACATAACTTACGTCCCAGACGCAAGATATCCAATCTCAGCACACCCAGTGTGCTCGCTGCAAACTGCCATAGTCAAAGCTAAGGCCTATTAAAGCAGCAACATAACTTACGTCCCAGACGCAAGATATCCAATCTCAGCACACCCAGTGTGCTCGCTGCAAACTGCCATAGTCAGAGCTAAGGCCTAAGCAGCAACATAACGTACGTCCCAGACGCAAGATATCCAATCTCAGCACACCCAGTGTGCTCGCTGCAAACTGCTGTAGTCAGAGAACGCCCGGCGTAAGGGGACCAACAGCAAAGCAGTCGACGTCACGAGCTGGTTTCTTCGAGCAGTATTAACTCAATCAACCAGGTGCATACGCGCGCCACGTGTGCCCAATCTACCGACGTCCCATCCACATGCAAATTTTGTGGCGCCGCTCTCTGCTCCTTTAGGATGGTAACTCTGGCGACAAAATTGCTGACTCAGGCTGTGAGTTATTGTGGTAGCTGCCATTGCCATGATTCCCATGTCCGTCTGCCTGCTTGGGTTGTCGTCGTTGTTCTCATGTTGTCGTCGTTGTCCTCTCCTCTATGAAATAATTGTCGACTTCTGTGAAGATCTACAGTTTGATAACGACATAAGAACACCACACGTTAGACTTTGCTGCATTCCGCTCAAATGCAGCGCTACCCCCAACCCAAGCAAGCTTCCGCCACGCGAAGCTAGATCGGGCAACGTCGTGGACGCACGGGAAGCTCGACTTGAATTGTCCACCCAGCTACCATACTGAATACGTGATAAACCCACCCGGAGACCCAAATCTACCTCAGAAATGCAAATCAGCCCCATGTGCGCCCACCATCCACATTCTCGCCGACAACTCAAACGTGGAACAAATTGACAGCAAAATGCGAAAAAGACAATTCCCTGCACAAAGTGTTACCACTGCGACACCCCAAACCTTTCAGGTGGAAACTGTGCTAAACTCTGCTTCATCAGTACACGTGGCGTAGGGTTTCTCTGCACTGCTGCCAACACGACCCTGCTTGTGTCTTCTTGCTGCGGATGTCTCCGGGAGAATGGCAGAAGGGATTATGCACGCCACCTTATATGGTATAATTTGATCACATGATTTCGGCTGACCAATGATCGTGCAGTGTGAATACCATAATATACTATACAGGCTACTTGATTGACGTCATCTGCGCAATGTTGGATTCCAGCGAACCTCTGTTAACCTCGCGAAAATGCTACTGCCTAACTCAATTACCCGCCAACATGGTCGTCGGTGGATTAACATTATAATTAGCATGACGTCGTCAATGCTAAGCCTGTATAAAGGTATGTACGCAAAAAAAAGAAGCAGTTACTCAAGCGGTGGATATGATTTTGGAAACAACCAGACACTAAACGT
>NW_023365758.1:67606-69801 GCF_000003815.2 Branchiostoma floridae
CTAGCACCAGACGTTCTTATGTGCGTATTATATTTAAAGAGGCCCCGAGGCACGCAGAACAGGTGAAAGTAGAGATTGGGAGGATTACAAAGCTAAACGTAACTATGTGAACAAGAGGGTAAGGCTAGCCAAAGCCAGTTACTGCCAACAAAAGTTGGAAGAAAACCTGACAGACTCAAAAAAACTGTGGGCTACAATTAAGGAGGTTTTACCTAAAAAGACCCAAGCAGTTACAAAATCACTGCGCTGGGAAGGGAAACATATCTTAGACCTTCCGAATATTGCAAACTGCCTCAACAAGTTCTTTGTAACTGTTGGAAACAAACTGGCAGAGAAGTTCAAGCACCAAGCTACGGTCCCTACGTGCCCCGCAAGATACAAAGAATTAAAAACTACATTCAACTTCAAGCAAATAAGTGAAGTGGGAGTGTATGAAAAACTGAGGGGACTGCACAGTAATAAAGCGACTGGTCTGGACAGGATACATGCAAGGCTCCTGAAGGTAGCCGCACCTAGTATATGTAAACCACTTACACACATTTTCAATTTGTCCCTTTCCTCTGGCAACATTCCCACTGACTGGAAGATGGCAAGGGTGACTCCATTACACAAAGGGGGGGATACAGAAGACCCAAACAATTACAGACCCATATCTGTCCTACCTGTCATCATGAAGGCCTTTGAAAGAGAGGTGCACACACAGTTCGTTGAATACCTGCATCAACACAATATCCTCTCCACCCAACAGTCTGGTTTTAGGACAGGCCACTCTACAACAACAACACTACTGGATGCCAAGGACTACGTGCTTCATAACATGGACAGGGGTAACCTAGTGGGGGCGGTATTTTTGGATCTTAAGAAAGCATTTGACACTGTACATCATGGACTATTATTAACCAAACTGTCATGGATCGGGATTCAGGGTGTGGAGCATCTTTGGTTCAGCAACTACCTGTCGGGGAGACAACAAATTGTCTCTCTGAATGGTTGTAGGTCTGAATACTTACCTGTTACACTGGGAGTGCCCCAGGGTTCAATACTGGGCCCGTTGCTCTTCAATTTATTTATTAACGATATACCTGATGTAGTTACCACATGTAAAATATGTTTGTATGCTGATGACACAGCAATATTCTATCCCAGCAACAATGTAAAACATATTGAGTCAATTCTGAACTATGAACTCTCTGGTCTGGCCACTTGGTTCCAAACAAATCGTTTAACATTAAATGTAACCAAGACTAAATGGATGTTATTTGGCACTGCTAACAGGTTAAAGCAAGCACAGTCCTTGACAGTCGAAATTGACCAAGAAATCATAGAAAGAGTTCATACGTTCAAATATCTTGGTATGTACCTTGACTCCCACCTGTCCTTTAATGAACATATAGACAAAGTTTGTAGTAAGGTGTCACAGAGGATTGGACTACTTAGACGCCTCAGACACTGCCTGACTTTCAGTATTGCTGACATGTTGTACAAGACTATGATATTGCCTATTTTCGACTATTGTGACACTGTCTGGGGAACCTGTGGGGCCACCAAACAACGGCAACTACAAATATTACAAAACAGAGCGGCAAGGGTGGTGCTACAACGTAGGCAACGGGACATCAGCATTGTGAACCTCCACCAAACTCTCAACTGGAAATACCTGGCTGATAGAAGATTTGAGCACACGTGCATTATGGTTTTCAAATGTCTGACAGGCTTGGCACCAACATACCTATCCGCCACATTTCAGCACAACTCTCGTATCCATACTTACAACACTAGGCAGACCACTAAACTACACCCACCAAGCTACACCACCACATGTGGACAAAAAACATTTGCATACACTGGCACTAGCCAGTACAACAAACTAGCAGATAACATAAGAAACATCACAACACTAAAAGGCTTTAAAACAGCTCTGAAGAACACATGTATATCTGACCTCAAGTAATATTGGAACTTAGTATGGAAAAGCACCTTTGTCTCTGATGTGCCTTACTGTTTTAATCTTTTTGTTTGTTCAATCTTTACATATGATTTACTATCCATACTTTGTAAATTTCAGTTTCATTAATTTTCGATTTACACATGATTTGATATATGATTTGACCTCTGACCTCCACTCCATCTCTTGACATATTGATTTTGACCTTGGAACGTTTTCGACATGAGTATGGACACTGATTATGTTTTGA
>NW_023365758.1:69901-79331 GCF_000003815.2 Branchiostoma floridae
ACGTTTTTTGTCCTGTATTTATTATTTTACATGTATGTTTGATGGGCCCCCTTGGAAGAATGCAACTTATGCCCACGTGTTGTAGGGGCTACCCATCTGTTTTCAAGATGAAATAAATAAATAAATAAAAGACCTGTAGCGAGTGGGAAAAGTGGATAGAGCGTTGTGAGGAGGGGAAGCGCTTTTCTTTCCCCACCCACCCGCCCTTATAGCCATTGCTGGGACTCGGCTTCCACCGCGCGACTTCGGCACTGCCCCCATCACTAATGAGGATGATCCAATGATTGTCAGTGTGGATACTTTGCGAGTATAAGTGGAGTCCTTGTAGACCTTGCGTTACCGACAGCGTCACAGGGATATGCCTACGTAAGTGAAAAGTCCCAAACACATCTTTGATCGAGCAGGCTGATATGTTTACATGGATTTCCTTTTAGAGCTGTTAAACCAGCAAACATACAAACAGACAGCGTTAAAAGCGTTGATTAAGCAGTGAAATAAAGTTACATCGTTGTGACATGATAAAACATTATGGGTAATCAGGTATGTCAACTTTGACCTTTGACCCTCACGGTGCACAAGGGTCAGTATGCCTTTCCGCCATCTTGATTTGTTGGAATATCACGTAAGGTTCATTTGCCTTCAGTTTGAGGCCATTGTCAAGACATTTCAACGCATCAGCATATAATCGACCCCATAAACTGGTAGGTGAAACCCTTTTTTTACTGCCCGTGTGTGCTCTTCGTCTTCTAATTGTTTTATACTTTAGAAATAATGGTTCTTTACCAGAACTAGTAAAAGTCAGATCATGTTTGGGGAGGGGGATTACGACGTAAATGAGTTGTAGGCATTGACAAAGTATATAAATGCAACGGTTCGATGACTCTTTGAATTCTGAAGCATTTTGCAATGGGGGCGGGGTCTTCCTAAATTGTTGCACGTCTGTAAATGCGTGTGTGTACTAGCATGTGTGTTTGAGTGCATGCGTGTGTGTGACTGTGTACATGCATGTTGTGTATCTTTATGCATTGTGTGTGTGCGTGTGTGATCTTGGATACGGAACAGGCTTCTATTCAATATTTACCCCTGTTGTGGGATAACAAAAAGTATGGGACTACTGGGAGTGTTTGCTATCTTTAAATTTTAGATGATTTGTTGTTCTTCATATAGAAATGGACCAGAAAAACAGTGAGATTGCTATGGACCCCAGGAACCAGACAAACAGCAGCGACAAATCAGACACGGGAAAACAGCAGGATGAAAAGGGGGGCATCCCATATGGGGAAAAGATCAGAGAAGAATCTGATCATCCTAACCTACAGGGTCAACAAACAAAGCAGTTAGACAGACTACCGGTGAAACGCACCAGGGTTAAACGCTTTGTGTGTACGGAATGTGATTTTCGGGCAGCCAAAAAATCTGAACTATTAAGGCACACGAGAAAACATACTGGTGAGGAACCTTACAATTGTGACCAGTGTGACTATTCTGCTGCACACAAAGTTTCTTTAGACCTTCACATCACTAAGCATACTGGAGAAAACCTATTTAGGTGTGAAGATTGCGGATACAGGACTGCTTACATGTCTAATCTAACGGGACACGTGAGAACACATACAGACGAGAAACCCTACAAATGTGATCAGTGTGACTATTCCGCTGCACGGAAGGGAAACTTAGACCGACACATGACTACACACACCGAAGATAAACCCTACATGTGTGGAGAGTGCGGGCACACGTCGGCTGATAGATCTGCCTTAACCGTACACATGAGAAGGCATACAGGTGAGGAACCATATAAATGCGACATGTGTGGCTATTCTGCTGCAAAGAAATGCCATCTAGAGTCACACATGGCTAGACACACCGGCGACAAACGCTTCATGTGTGTGGAGTGCGGATACAGAACTGCTCACATGTCTTACCTATCCGTACACATGAGAATACATACTGGTGCAAAACCTTACAAATGTGACCGGTGCGACTATTCTACCGCACAGAAAGGAAATTTAGACCGACACATGGCTAACCACACCGGAGGAAAACGCTTCATGTGTGGAGTGTGCGGATACAGGGCGACTGCCAGGTCTAACATAACCATACATATGAGAACACATACAGATGTGAAACCTTATCAGTGTGACCAGTGTGACTATTCTACTGCAAGGAAAGGAAATTTAGACCGACACATGGCTAATCACACCGGAGAAAAACCCTACATGTGTGGAGAGTGCGGATACAGGGCGGCTGAAAAATATTCCTTAACCGTACACATGAGAACACATACAGGTGCGAAACCTTACAAGTGTGACCTGTGCGACTTTTCTGCTGCAACAAAAAGCGGTTTAAACAAACACATGGCTACACACACCGGAAATAAACCCTACATGTGTGGGGAGTGCGGACTCCGAACGGCTGACAGGTATTCCTTAACCGTACATATGAGATCACATACAGGTGAGAAACCTTATATATGTGACCAGTGCAACTATTCTGCTGCAAAGAAGAGCGATTTAGACTCACACATGGCTAGACACACCGGAGAAAAACCTTACATGTGTGGAGAGTGCGGATATAGGACGGCTCACAGGTCTAACCTAACCGCACATATGAGAACACATACAGGTGAGAAACCTTACAAGTGTGACCAGTGCGACTATTCTGCTACAAAGAAAAGCTACTTAACCAAACACTTGGCCGAACACGATTCTTAGCGATACATTTGACAAGTGCAGACACAAGACGGTTGAAAAATCTTACGTATCCAGGACACGCACAAAATACAGATTATCAAATCAAATGCGATAACTTCCGAAAATAGTTTCATCAGGTTGGTAGAATATAGGATGAAGGAAAATTCTTTTTTACACAACCACTGAAAGAAGAAAAGAAGTCGGCAGTTACAGACCATATCGCCAGGCCTAGGAACAATTGCTTAATTGACTGGGAGGGGCGAAGGTCATAGACAGGGAAGACAATAGGCGGGCACGGTGGATTAAGGAGGCCATCTGGATAAGAAAGTCAACCCCAGTGATGAACCGGGACGAGGGAGGATACAAGCTAAGCCACGTTTGGGATTGTTTTCTCACCGCAAAAGCGCCACCTACATCGGCTACATATAGCGGTGAGAAGCAGAACTCCAGTTAGAAGCTCTGACGATGTGTCAGAGAGACATCGAAACGTAAGCCATGTAAGTAACTACTGGTTGTGTAAAAAAAACTCTCCTTCATCCCAAATGCGATAAGTCCGGCATTTCTGTTTCATAGAAATATAGCTAATAAATACACATGGTCAAACACTCTGTAGTTTATGAATACACCAACCCAACATGTGTGATGAGTGCGGATTCACCGGGATGCAACTTTGGTATAGTTGCATGACTATTAAATAGCCGTATATCAGTATCCACTATTTCAGGACAAAAGAGACAAAAACAAGAGCTTCTGAAAAAAGCTAGTCTTTCGCTTACTTATATTGTGTACGTAAAAATGTTTGGCATAGTTTGGTCAAGCGTGGGTGCCAAGTCTGCAACGTTGGCAGCTCTGGCACAGTTTGGTCAAGTGCTAGGTTATATAACTGTTTAGTAAGGTAGTCGTTCTCACAGAGTATATTTTACTTGAACTACATATAATAACACAACTGCATGAATGATGTTAACTTTATTCGGATTGTTTCGCTGTTAAGAACGGCTCTGTTACAGTACAACAGGGTTTTATGAAAGTGCACTGTAGTAATCAAATTTATCAGTAGATGTGTCCTGAATTTCTGCAAGAACAAACAAAGTATTGTCACCATAAACAACATAAAATATTAACACATGGCATATACAGTAATGGAAATATTTTTTTTAATGGCAAGATCATGTGAAAGGTAGATATTTTAAACTAAAACAGGTCCGTGATATGTTTAATGGAACGTTTCGTTTCTTTTAGTAACGCAATTATGCTTTTACTTGACGGAGTCGTGACGTCACGCGTCAGACTCACTCCGTCGAGCTCGGTCAGAATCTTCCCTTTCGAAATTATAAATTAAATGTGGGTCATTCTATTTTCAACGCATCCGAGGGCTACTATTTTGCTGAAAGAAGTTTGTTACACGAAAATAGCCTGAAATTTCTTAGAGTAAGAAATTTCCGAATACGCCCCCCTCCCACACCATGTCAGATGCGGCGCACGCATCTTACACAATTCTAGATTTTGTAGCGGTGATTTTCCATAAAACAAAGTAAATGACATGTCAAACTGTTCTCTGCAATGTCTGTTTTATTATAACCAAACAGCGAACATGTTAGTTTATAAATTGTATACAATCTTACGAAGAAATCCTCACCGTTCACATCCGTCTCTGCAAATTCCTGCTTATAAGCCATGCAGAAACCAAGCAGCACATTCATGGTAGGCCGATACGTATGTCATAACGTTACATGCCGTCGAATCTGCAGGGTAGAATATCTCGCTAGCACGATATGGCATGGACCGCAAACCAAGCAGCACATTCATGGTAGGCCGATACGTATGTCATAACGTTTAAATACCGTCGAATCTGCAGGGTAGAATATCTCGCTAGCACGGTATGGCATGGTCGACCCGGACGGACGGACGGACAGACGGACGGACAGAAATCTAATATCGGTCTGATTGCCTTTCGCCGCGGAAGCGCGGCGAAAGACAAAAAGTTACACAGTAGAAGTGGCAAGGGTAAGATGTAACAGCAACATGTAACTGGAGAAAATGATCCGTTGACAATTTGTCAAATCAGTATGGCTAGAGAAATCGTCGTAAACGTGGCGTTATTATGATAATAGATGTTAATTGTAAATGTAACAACGTCCGGGATTTCGAGAGCCAAGTGCAAAGTTTGATAGCTACGTATCTGCTGTAGTCAGAGATGTAGTCATGAAGCCATACATGTAGATGTCACAATATGTGTAATTGTCAAGGTCTTTTTTCTCAATAAAGCTTAAGGAAATAAAAAAAAAGAATCAGTATGCACTATGTTCTAAATAATTGTCGATGTAGTCCTCGTAGTGGGATAAACCACGTCATTTTTGTTCAGGCCAATGTCGAAGTGAACGCCCGTTGTATGCATATCTAATACCATAGACCTTGTACATATTGTATGCTTTAACATGATAGAAACGTTCTGTATTATATGCATGCTAATAAGCGCTTACACTTACTTATTTTGGAAAATCATGTCCAGTTGCTTAAGTAACTGCTTTTTTGCGTATCTTATCACCTTGTTGTCTAACCTTCATTGACATATCAAACTGTATGTTATTTCTGTAATAAAGAATCGATACTGACATTACTGACTGAAAATCCTTGCTTATAGGTATCCAAATGCCGATTTAACACCATGTCATTGACTTTTTACTTTATTTCTTTGTTACATTCTAAGCGGAATGTTGCTAGGTTATATTTATCATGTGCGTTTATCAACAAATGATGCATGCGAACGATTGATTGATTGATAGATTATCATTATAGCCTTCTGATAATTTGCATCACAAAGAAAGATAGTCAATTGTTCCTTCAACCCAACTTTGCTTTCCGTGCTGTTTATACATGTTATCTATTATGCCGATCGAATGTAACGAGAAAGAATTAAGTACACTATCGAAAGCATTAATTCATAGTTATGATAAACACAACTACATCACTTTTGCATGTCGATTCATAGCTAGGATACAATAATTGCTTTCCAACAGATCTCTCGAGTGTCACTTAGGACAGATAGTGTCTGGAACGTCTGACCGTTTCGAAAATCATATCCATTTGCTTGAGTAACTGCTTTTTGGCGTATCTTATAACCTAGATGTCTAACCTTCATCGACGTTTAAAGAAAGGTATACCTTAGTCCAACTGCTTCTCGCTTAAAAGGTTTATCTAATGACATGGGGAAGGTGAATTATATGTGCTTCTTAACAGTAAACATCGAATCATAGAGAAATTATACATATGTACATGTATCAGATTCATACAAACAAGTATATTCATTTATCCAAAATCATATCCAGTTGCTTGAGTAACTGCTTTATAGCTTACGTTCCCTTTATGGCATACATAAGTCGAGTCCTTTTACACCTTGCGTTACCACTTGCGCCACTTGGATATGCCACTCTTTGATCGAGCAGACTGATATGTTCACATATGTTCACATGGATTACCATTAGAGCTGTAAAACCAGCAAACATGCAAACAGACAGCGTTGAAAGCGTTGATCTACATCGTTGTGATAGGTTAGAACATTATGGGTAATCAGGTATATCAACTATGACCTTCGACCCTCGTGGTGTAAAAGGGGTCAGATTACCTGTCCGCCATCTTGATTTTCGGAATATGACGCACGATTCGTTTTGCCTCCAGTTTGAGGCTGTTTTCAAGACAATTCAGCACATCAGTAATTGATCAACCCCGTAAACAGGTAGGTAAACCCTTTTTATACCGTCTATCCACTCTTCGTCTGCTGATTCTTTTGGGCAAGGGTTCTTTACTTGAACTAGTATAGTAGAAGTCAGTATGGGGAGGGGGGCATTACGACGTAAATGATTTGTAGACATCGACAAGGTTTATCAGTGCAACGGTTTGATGCACTTGGGCTTGATGACTTTTTAGATTCTGAAGCATTTTGCCTTGGGGGCGGGGTCTTCCTAAATTGTTGCACGTTTGTAAATGCGCGTGTGTACCAGCATATGCAGTATGTGTGTGACTGTGTGCATGTAATCTCCAAACAGATCTTCCGTGGCATAAGACAGTATCATAAGCTGCATGGGGAAGGAGTTTAGCCAGCAGAGGGGTAAATTGGCTTCGTGTGACCAATTTACTCCTATGCCGGCTAAACACATTCCCCAGCTTATGGTACTGTATTATGCCACGGGAGATCTGCTTGGAGATTAGTGTGCATGCAGGTGTATCCTTTATGCATTGTGTATGTGTGTGTGTATGTGTGAATGTGTGTGTGTGTGTGGGTGCGTGTGTGGGTGAGTGTGTGTGTGTGGTGTGTGGGTGTGTGTGTGTGATGTGTGATGTGTGATCTAGGATACGGAACAGGCTGGTATTCAATATTTACCCCTGTTGTAGAATAACAAATAGTATTGGACTGCTGGGAGTGTTTCCTATCTTTCAATTTTAGATGATTTGTTGTTCGATCTTCGTAGAAATGGACCAGAAAAACAGCGAGATTGCCATGGACGATCTACTAACTACACACCCCGGAAACGAGACAGACAGCAGCGACAAATCAGACACGGGAAAACAGCAGGATGAAAAGGGGGACATCCCATATGGGGAAAAGATCGGAGAAGAATCTGACCATCCTAACCTACAGGGTCAACAAACAAAGCAGTTAGACAGGCTTCAGGTTAAACGCTTTGCGTGTACGGAATGTGATTATCGGGCTGCCACAAAAACTGAACTATTGAGGCACACGAGAAGACATACAGGTGAGAAACCCTACAAGTGTGGAGAGTGTGGATACAGGACGGCTGACAGATCTGCCTTAACCGTACACACGAGAAAACATACTGGTGAGAGACCCTACAAGTGTGACCTGTGCGACTATTCTGCTGCCGAGAAGGGTACGTTAGACCAACACATGACTACACACACCGGAGAAAAACCCTACATGTGTGGAGAGTGTGGGTACAGGACGGCTTCCAGGTCCCGCCTATCTCAACATATGAGAACACATACAGGTGTGAAACCCTACAAGTGTGACCAGTGTGACTATTCTGCTGCACAAAAATCCAATTTAGACCAACATATGGCTAAACACACCGGAGAAAAACCCTACATGTGTGGGGAGTGCGGATACAGGACGGCCTTCAGATCTAACCTATCCGTACATATGAGAACACATACAGGTGCGAAACCATATAAATGTGCCAAATGCGACTATTCTGCTGCAAAGAAATACCATATAGAGTCACACATGGCTAAACACACCGGCGAAAAACGCTACATGTGTGTGGAGTGCGGATACAGAACTGCTCACATGTCTTACCTATCCGTACATATGAGATCACATACAGGTGCGAAACCCTACAATTGTGACCAGTGTGACTATTCTGCTGCAGTGAAAAGCATTTTAGACGTACATATGGCTAAACACACCGGAGAAAAACCATACATGTGTGGGGAGTGTGGCTACAGGACGGCTAACAGGTCTTACTTAACCGTACACATGAGATCACATACAGGTAACAAACCTTATAAGTGTGACCAGTGCGACTATTCTACTGCACAGAAATCAAATTTAGACCGACACATGGCTATACACACCGGAGAAAAATCCTACATGTGTGGAGAGTGCGGATACAGGGTGGCTGACAAATATACATTAACCGTACACATGAGAACACATATAGGTGTAAAACCCTATAAATGCGATCAGTGTGACTATTCTGCTACAACGAAAAGCTATTTAGACAAACACATGGTTAGACACACCGGAGAAAAACCCTTCATGTGTGGGGACTGCGGATACAGGACGGCTTTCAGATCTAGCCTATCCAAACATATGAGAAAACATACAGGTGAGAAACCCTATAAGTGTGACCAGTGCAACTTTTCTGCTGCACGGAAAGGAAATTTAGATGAACACATGACTACACACAGCGGAGAAAAACCCTACATGTGTGGGGAGTGTGGATACAGAACTGCTCGCAAGCCTAACCTATCTCGACATATGGTCAAACATACAGGAGAAAAACCTTTCGTGTGTGGGGAGTGTGGATACAAGACGGCTCACAAGTCAAATTTAACGAAGCACATCAGACGACACAGGGGTGTGAAACCTTATAAGTGTCACCAGTGTGACTTTTCTGCTGCACAGAAAGGCGATTTAGACCAACACATGGCTAAACACACCGACGACAAGCCCTACCAGTGCGGAGAGTGCGGATACAGAACTGCTCGCAGATCTAACCTAACCGTACATATGAGAAAACATACAGGCAAGAAACCTTACAAGTGTGACCAGTGTGACTATTCTGTCACAGATAAGAGGTGTTTAAACAAACACATGGTCACACACGCCTCTTGAACAACAACAGTTGGTCGGCTCCATGAACAAGTACGTTAGGCCTGCACATGGTCAAACAGTCTCAGAAAGACGGAATAAAGGAAGACGGAAGAAACGATGGGAAGACAACATGGAGAATGGACCGGGTAGAGTTAAGCAGAAGCCATAAGAGCGGCGGAGAACAGAGACAGGTGGAGGAGGATAGTGAATGGAGTCACGGTGCCCCAACGACCCATACAGGGTCAAACACTGGACGGTTGAACAGCAACAGTTTGTTGGCTCCCTGAACAAGTAAGTCGGGCCTGCACATGGTTAAACAAACCGCTGAGAAACCCTACATGTGAGTGGAGCGCGGGTTCACAGGGATGCGGAACTTACATTTAGCGGCATCTAGAGGCTATTCAAA
>NW_023365758.1:79811-85027 GCF_000003815.2 Branchiostoma floridae
GAAATGGTTTTTCTTGGGAATGTTTAGATTTTGGTGATGCATATTTCAGGTATGGGTTTCTACCTCTATATTGTGTCGAAAAAAACAGACACTATGACCATAACATGTCCAGAACTCGAGACAGAAGTTCCACTTCAGTACCCTAACAAGTCGCTAGGGTGCAGTATGATTTTTTTTCATATATATCTCATCAAGACCTACCCACATACCAACTAGTTAATACAATCCATCCAAGCCGTCTAAAGTTATGCTGTCTACGCACACACATGCAGTTGCACGTATTCATACACACAAACATTCACACATGCATACATACAAACAAACGCCACCGAAAACGTCACCTTCTATGGTAGATAATGAAACAATTTATACAACCCAACCCAAGAACAGCATTACTCTAGCAGAGCAAAGTAATACAATTACGTCATTATTACGGATTAAAGAATAGCTCAAACTGTACGGGGTAATCAGGTATATCAACTTTGACCTTCGACCTCCACAAAGCTGAAAGGCCAGTTTGCCAGGTCGCCATTTTGATTTATCGGCTGATCACGGGCAAGAATCCTTTGTTTCCAGTTTGGCCATTTTTAAGACAACTCAACACGTTAGCAGTAAGTCAGCACCATAAACCGGTAGGTAAGGCATTTGTTTACTGCCTGTCCACGTTGCCTGAGTGTATATTTTTATGTGTATGTATGTAACGTTATTTGTATGCGCGTGTGTGTGTGGAAGGATATGGGACTAAGGAAATATTATGAATGATAAAATGTGTGTGTGTGTGTGTGTGTGTGTGTGTGTGTGTGTGTGTGTGTGTGCATCTATGTGTGTGCGTGCGTGTTTTTGCATGTGTGTGTGTTTGTGTGTGTATGGATAAGCGTGTATCTGTGCATGTGTGTGTGCGTGTGTGTGTAATACGGACTACACCTTTATGTATTATATAATATAAATGGAAATTCTAGAGTAGATATGTTCCTGTTCCAGGACAACAAGGCGGGTATAGATAGCATGGGAATGTTTTTTATCTTCCAATTTTAAACGACTTATTGTCCTTTTCAGAAATGGTCGAGAGAAGTGGTGAGGTTGCTATGGACGAACAGCCAACTGTACATGCAGGGGACGAGACAAGCACCATCACGAAATTATACACGGGAAGGCAGCAGAACAAGGATGGGGGCATTCCACGCGAGGAAACGTGCGGAGTAGAATCCGACCATCCTCCCGCACAGCGTCGAACAGAGCACACGGACAGGCTTGCGGTGAAACGTACTCAGTGGACAGACGCTTCGAGTGTACGGAATGTGACTATAGAGCAGCCAAAAAATATTGTCTAGTAATACACACAAGAATACATACAGGCGAAAAACCCTATAAATGTGGCCAGTGCGACTACTGTGCTAGGCAGAAAAGTAGTTTAGACCTTCACCGCACTACTAAGCACAGCGGAGAAAAACCATTAATGTGTGACGAGTGCGAATACAGGACTGCCGATAGGTCTAACCTATCAGTGCATATGAGACTGCATACAGGCGACAAACCGTTTAAGTGTGGCCAGTGCGATTATTCTACTGCACGGAAGAGAAACTTAGACCGACATATGGCTAAACACACCGGCGAAAAGCCTTATAGTTGTGTAGAGTGCGGGTACAGGACGGCTGACAGGTCTTCCTTAGCGGTACATTTGAGAAAACATCGAACATACAGGTGAGAAACCTTATAAATGTGACCAGTGCGACTATTCTGCTGCAAAGAAAGACAATTTAGACCGACACAAGGCTACGCACTCCGTAGAAAAGCCCTACATGTGTGGTGGGTGCGGATATAGAACCGCCAACAGGTCTCACCTAACCCGCCATGTGAGCAGACATGCAAGTGTGAAACATTATAAATGTCATAAATGCGACTTTTCTACTAAAAGGAAAGATTATCTAAAGAAACACTCGTTAAAACATACGTCTTAGGGATACAGTTGACACTTGCTGATACGGGACCCTCGGCATCTATAACATCCGGATACATGCAAAAAATGCAGGTGAATACTCAAAACACAGGTCTGATCAATGCGAATATTTTATTTAATGAAGATGTAATTTAGACATACACAGGGTGAAACAGACCGCTTAATCATAGTGGTCCTTCTGCGTTGCGAGATATACAACGTTCCGTTTAAAAGGGTATTGCTCCCCTTGCGTTATGAACGTCCCCTGTAGATATACCCCTGTAGATACTTAATACCCTTAACTTTGATAGTTGCAGTTGCAAACATAGATACCGCAAGTCTAAACCTGATGTGTAAAACTGTATAAAGTATCAAGTCTGCATATTACTGCAGTTGTACTAATTGGTGCTGATAGTTAGCATACATATATTTTTTGACAATATGTCATTCAGTTTATATGTTTTTATGATATTGAAACGTTGACATTAGATTTTATATATATCATTTATTATCATTATAACACTCCATTGTGATAACACAAACAGAACTGTTCGCTTCCGATACCTTCCAGTGCTGTTCATGCATGTCATCTATTTGTCAAAATATGAATTTGCAACCACCTTCAAAGCAAGATGAAATTATTCGATTTTTACAGGATGAATAGGACATAAAAAAGTCTATATGCTACCATACATATGCTCACAAGAAACCAAAATGCAGTACTTTCAGTACAAAATTATACACAGGTTCTTGATCACCCACACATATTTTTTTTTTAATTTAAAGACTGATCAATGCCCATATTGCGAAGAAAAGTAGACAATAGTACATCTTTTCGCGGAATGCCACATCGTCAAAATTTTCTAGAAAGAGTTTACTGACTGGTGGAAAAAAGAAAATCAGCATCCCGCAGGTCTTACCAACACTGAAATTCTTTATGGTCACCTGTCCCACCTTCAAAACAATAAACTATTGGACAGGTGTATCATACAGGCCAAATATTACCTTTTCTGCACCGCCATTAGCAATGCCTACCCCACGTTCCATGCCGTAAAGCATAAACTACTAGAGTATGTTTAAGATAGTATTAGTGGTTTCAAAGTGATGTAAGTTTCCAATTGTGAAGGGTTTTAGTCATGTTTCTGTTGTAGTCATGATCATGAAGCTATACATGTAATTGTAAATGTAACAACGTACAGGATTTCGAGAGCCAATTGTAAAGTTTATAGTCATGTATCTGCTGTAGTCGGAGATGTAGTCGTGAAGCTATACATGTAAATGTGTGTAATTATTATCATTTTTCAATAAACCTTTTTTTTTAAATTGAAAAAAAAATGTATTTGCAGTTATTGAATTAAATTATTCTTTCGCTCGTTTCTCTTTTTTTGTCTTATTACCTGTGTGTCTAACCTTTATCGACATATTCTTTCTTTCATATACTAGCTAACAGACATTTGTCATACATAGGAGTGTCCTTTCTGTGACGTCACGACCTGTAGCCAAAATGTCCTACCAAAGAGCACACAGTAGACAATCGGTTTTAATATTTAGTCAATTTAGTCAATAACAAATAGACGCTGATATTCTAGGTTATAATGCTACTTGAACTAGGTGAATGTTAATATAACGCTGCAGTCATTGATTTGGTGCTGATTTTTCATACATCATATCAAACGTTCTTAGATTATCCTCCTTCCATGTATTGTAAGTAGTGGTAGCATTACTAGTAGTAGTATATTATGATGATTTACATTATCATGATTTATATCATCTTCATCTACAACATTAAAAATAGATAAAGTAAAATCAACTGTCTAGACGTGTTTTTCATTTATAAACAATAGAAATCATAGTTTGAATATCAATTGCAAAATAAATGGCCGTCGGGGCAAATATAGGTATTACAGCGCAGGCAAGGCCAACTCAAAAGGATAGGTGACCCTAACAAGTGGTGGGGGTGCACATTCTAACGCTAGTTCACCTTTATTCATAGGGTAACCTTTATCCGTTATTTTAAAGAACAATCTATCACGCACATACATGCATAAGGAACACGCATACATACAAACGCTACCGAAAACTTCAGGTAGGACTATGGTAGGTAATAAAACAACTAATACAAACCAAGAACAGCGTATTACTCTAGCAGACTAAAGTAATACAGTTATGTCGTTATTATAGGTTAATAATAATCATCTGGTGTATTTTGCCAGCCAGTAGGTACCCAGTATGAGTAATGAGGCTGTTTAACGTGGTTAAAGAATAGGTTCAATCGTACGATATAATCAGGTAATCCAATTTTGACCTTTAACCTCCACAGAGCTGAAAGGTCAGCTTGCCAGGCCGCCATTTTGATTTATCAGATGATCACGAGCAAGATCCCCTTGTTTCCAGTTTGCCGTTTATAAGACAATTCCACACATTAGTAGTTAATCAGTACCATAAATCGGTAGGTAAGACATGTTTTTACTGCCTGTCCACTTCTTGTTTGCTAATTCCTTTGTACTTTAGATTGAACAGAGGTTTCTTTCAGGAAATCAGTGATCGATTTGTAGAAAGGGGAGGGGGGCAGTAATTACTAACTTGTTGACATAAGGAAGAATGGACAATGATGGTGCGGTTTGATAACTCTTTGAATCAAATGTTGGGGTTCTTGCTAAATTGTTAATCACGTGTATATACATAAATCGGTACTCAAACATGCATTCCACTAGCAAACCGGCCACGCTGTGTGGATGTTTCTGTGTGTGTGTGTGTGTGTGTGTGTGTGTGTGTGTGTGTGTGTGTGTGTGTGTGTGTGTGTGTGTGTGTGTGTTTGTGTATGCCTGTGTTTTGTTGGTGTGTGTGTATTGGTGTGCACGTTTTTGTTTTGCCTGAAAGTGTAGGTGGGGATGGGGTGTGTGGTCTATAGGATAAGGAATACGGTGTGTGGTAGGCGGGTGTTGTTTCACCATTCATCATTGTTGTTTTTTATAAATGGGCGAAAGAAACAGCGAGGTTGCTATGGACGATCACCAAGCTGTGGACTCTAGAGACGAAACAAACAGCAGCGATAAATTAGACTCGGGAAGACAGCAGAACAAGAGATGGGGCATTCCATGCGAGGAAAAAAGCGGCGGAGTAGAATCTTTCGACCATCCTCCAGCACAGGGTCAAACAGAGCAGACGGACAGGTTTGCGGTGAAACGTACTGTGGACAGACGCCTCGAGTGTACGGAATGTGACTATAGGCCAGCCAAAAAGGTTAACTATCGAGACACACAAGAAAACATACTGGCGA
>NW_023365758.1:85127-114858 GCF_000003815.2 Branchiostoma floridae
CCATTTTGAGTCACACATGGACAAGCACACCAGCGAAAAACGCTTCATGTGTGTGGAGTGCGGCTACAGAACTGCTCACAAGTCTCACCTATCCGTACATATGAGAACACATACAGGCGAGAAACCTACCAAATGTGACCAGTGCGACTATTCCACTGCACATAAATCTCATTTGGATCGACACATGGCTAAACACACCGGAGAAAAACTCTTACTGTGTGGAGAGTGCGGATACAGGACGGCTGACAGGTCTTCCTTAACCGTACATATGAGAACACATACAGGCGAGAAACCTTATAAGTGTGACCAGTGCGACTATTCTTCTGCAAGGAAAGGAAATTTAGACCGACATATGGCTAAACACACCGGAGAAAAACCGTACATGTGTGGGGAGTGCGGCTACAGGACGGCTGACAGGTCTTACTTAACCGTACACATGAAAACACATACAGGTGTGAAACCTTACAAGTGTGACCAGTGTGACTATGCTGCTGCACAAAAATCAAATTTAGACCGACACATGACTAAACACACCGGAGAAAAACCCTTCATCAAGTTCATGTGTGGAGAGTGCGGATACAGGACGGCTGAGAAATCTGCCTTAACCGTACACATGAGAACACATACAGGTGTGAAACCTTATAAATGCGACCTTTGTGACTATTCTACTACACAAAAATGCCATTTAGACGAACACATGGCTAAACACACTGGAGAAAAACCCTACATGTGTGGAGAGTGCGGATACAGGACGGCTGTCAGATCTAACCTGTCCGTACATATGAGAAAACATACAGGTGTGAAACCCTATAAATGTGACCTGTGCAACTTTTCTGCTGCACAGAAAGGAAATTTAGACCAACACATGGCTAAACACACCGGAGAAAAACCCTACATGTGTGGGGAGTGCGGATACAGAGCTGCTCACAAGCCTAACCTATCTCGACATATGGTCAAACATACAGGACAAAAACCTTTCATGTGTGGTGAGTGGATACAAGACGGCTCACAAGTCTAATTTAAAAATGCATATCAGAAGACACAGGGGTGTGAAACCTTATAAGTGTCACCAGTGTGACTTTTCTGCTGCACAGAAAGGCGATTTAGACCAACACATGGCTAAACACACCGGCGATAAGCCCTACCTGTGCGGAGAGTGTGGGTACAGAACTGCTCGCAGATCTAACCTAACCGTACATATGAGAAAACATACAGGTGTGAAAGGTTACAAGTGTGACCAATGCGACTATTCTGCTACCGACAAAGGGCATCTAAAGAAACACATGGTCACACACGCCTTTTGAACAACAACAGTTTGTCGGCTTCATGAACAAGTACGTTTGCACATGGTCAAACAGTCCCAGGAAGACGGAAGAGAGGGAGACGGAAGAAACGATAGAAAGACAACATCAAAGAATTTTCGAATAGACCGAGTTGAGTTTAGCAGAAGCCATAAAAGCGACGGAGGACAGAGACAGGTGGAGGAGAATAGTGGATGGAGTCATGGTGCCTCAACGACCCATACAGAGGTCAAGGGATGGGTGAGGTGAGATGAGGTGGTCAAACACTGGACGGTTGAACAGCAACAATTTGTCGGCTCCATGAACAAGTCAAACAGACCGCTAGGAAACAGACCGCTAGGAAACCCTACATGTGAGTGGAGTGCGGGTTCACAGGGATGCGGAACTTACATTTAGCGGCATCTAGAGATTTAACGGCCGTCTATCAGTGTATTTCAAATCTTTGTTATTGTGCTCTGAAATGTGAGCTTTGCCTCTTGCTTTTTGTTCAGACTCTACACCATCTTAACATACATATTAATCTCGACTTTGATACATGCAGTTGCAGTTTTAAACAGAGATAGTTCATGCCTTAAACACATAAATTCAATAGTAAACGTCGTAATAACAAATGGACGCTGTTATCCTGGGTGATAATGCTACGTATACCTTAACTCTTGTCCTACTGAGCCCGTTTATATACGGGATGGTCATATTTAACCCTTGTCATGCTGAGCTTTATTGTGACGAGTTTGGGGTATTTCTCACGTAGAAGTTGCATACCACTACAAAGCCTATTGAATGGAGGACTTAATGAAGCCTTCCGCTTTGGGAGGTTAAATTGGGAAGTTCATCCAACAGGATATGGGTTAATAAGATGAATGTCAATATAACACTGCAGTCATCGACTTGATGCTGATCTTTCATACATCATATCAAACGTTGTTATATTATCTTCATTCCATGTATTAGAAGTAGTTGTAGCATTACTAGTAGAAGTATATTATGATGATTTACATTATCATGATTTATATGATCGACATCTACAACATATCAAAAATAAAGAGAGTAAAATCAACTGTTTGTTCTAGACGTGCTGTTTATCTATATACAATACAAATCATAGTTTAAATACCAAGTGCCAAATAAATGGCCTGCAGGGTAAATATAGATATTCCAGCGCAGGCGCAGATGGCCAACACAAAATGATACGTAGCGTTGGCAAAAGTGCATGAAGTTCAACTTCAGCTCCCTAACAAGTGGTGGGGTGGGGGGGGGGGGGTGATCGGCTGCGGATTCTAATCATTTCTCATCAAGACCTACCCACATTCCAAATATTTGATACATGGGACACGAGTAATGCATGGGACACGAGAACTTTGCTCAAAACATAAGATATAGGCCCTTATCCAGGCCTTCAAAAGTTATGCTGTCCACGCACAAACATGCACGCATTCATTCATACACACAAACATGCACACATACATGCATACAAACGTTGCCGAAAACGTCACCTTCTATGGTGGGTAGTGAAACAAATAACACACCCCAAGAACAACGTTGTTCTAGCATAGTAAAGTAATACAATTACGTCATTATTATGGGTAGATAAGGGGTAATCAGGTATATCAACTTTGACCTTCGACCTTCCACAGAGCAGAAAGGTCAGTTTGTCAGGCCGCCATTTTGATTTATCGGATGATTACGGCAAGATCCCTTTGTTTCCAGTTTGGCCGTTTATAAGACAATTCCACACGTTAGCAGTTAATCAGCACTATAAACCGGTAGGTAAGGCGTTTGTTTACTGCCTATCCACTTTGTATGAGTGTATATTTGTTTATTTGTTTGTATGAAACGTTATTTGTATGCTTGCGTGTGTTGTGTGTGTATGGATAAGCGTGTATCTGTGCATGTGTGTGTGTACGTGTGTGGTAGAGGAAAATGTTCCTGTTCCACGATAACAAGGCCGGTATAGATAGCACGAGAATGTTTTACCATGAAGTTCCAATTTTGGGGGATATGTTGTTCTTTTCAGAAATGGACAAGAGAAGCGGTGAGGTCGCTATGGACGATCTGTCGACTGTTCACCCTGGGGACAAGACAAGCAGCATCAAGAAATTAAAAACGGGAAGACAGCAGAACAAGAGATGGGACATTCCGTGCGAGGAAAAAAGCGGCGGAATAGAATCTGACCATCCTCCAGCACAGGGTCGAACAGAGCAGACGGACAGGCTTGCGGCGAAGCGTACTGTGGACAGTCGCTTTGCGTGTACGGAATGTGACTATAGGGCAGCCTCAGATGCTAACCTATTGATACACGCAAGAAAACATACAGGTGAGCAACCCTATAAATGTGACCAGTGCGACTATTCTGCTACACAGAAAGGGAATTTAGACCAGCACAGGACTAATCCCACCGGGGAAAAGACATATTTGTGTGGATACAGGACTGCCGGCAGGTCTTATCTATCCCTGCATATGAGAACACATACAGGCGAGAAACCATTTAAGTGTGACGAGTGCGACTATTCTGTTGCAAAGAAATGCGAAGAGTCACACAAGGCTAAACACACCGACGCGAAACGCTACAAGTGTGTGGAGTGCGGATACAGAACTGCTTACATGTCTCACCTATCCGTACATATGAGAACACATACAGGTGCGAAACCTTACAAGTGTGACCAGTGCGACTATTCTACTGCACAAAAATCAAATTTAGACCGACATATAAAAAAACACACGGGAGAAAAACCCTACATGTGAGGAGAGTGCGGATACAGGACGGCTGACAGGTCTGCCTTAACCGTACACATGAGAACACATACAGGTGTAAAACCCTATAAATGCGACCTGTGTGACTATTCTGCTACACAGAAATGCCGTTTAAACGAACACATGGTTAGACACACCGGAGAAAAAGTTAAATCCTTCATGTGTGGAGACTGCGGATACAGGACAGCTAACAGGGCTAACCTATCCAAACATATGAGAAAACATACAGGTGAGAAACCTTATAAATGTGACCAGTGCAACTTTTCTGCTGCACAGAAAGGAAATTTAGACCAACACATGGCTAAACACACCGGAGAAAAACCCTACATGTGTGGGGAGTGTGGATACAGAACTGCTCACAAGCCTAACTTATCTCGACATATGGTCAAACATACAGGAGAAAAACCTTTCGTTTGTGGGGAGTGTGGATACAAGATGGCTGACAAGTCTAATTTAACAATGCATATCAAAAGACACAGGGGTGTGTAACCTTACAAGTGTCACCAGTGCGACTATTATGCTGCAACGAAAGGCGAGTTAGACCAACACATGGCTAAACACACCGGAGAGAAGCCCTACCAGTGCGGAGAGTGTGGGTACAGAACTGCTCGCAGATCTAACCTAACCGTACATATGAGAAAACATACAGGCAAGAAACCTTACAAGTGTGACCAGTGTGACTATTCTGTCACAGATAAGAGGTGTTTAAAGAAACACATGGTCACACACGCCTCTTGAATAACAACAGTTTGTCAGCTCCATGAACAAGTAGGTTAGGCCTGCACATGGTCAAACACTCCCAGGAAGACGGAAGAAAGGGAGACAGAAGAAACGATAGAAAGACAACATCAAAAAATTTTCGAATAGACCGAGTTGAGTTTAGCAGAAGCCATAAAAGCGACGGAGGACAGAGACAGGTGGAGGAGAATAGTGGATGGAGTCATGGTGCCCCAACGACCCATACAGAGGTCAAGGGATGGGTGAGGTGAGATGAGGTGGTCAAACACTGGACGGTTGAACAGCAACAATTTGTCGGCTCCATGAACAAGTACGTTAGGCCTGCACATATGGTCAACCAAACCGCTGAGAAACCCTATATGTGAGTGGAGCGCGGGTTCACAGGGATGTGGAACTTACATTAAGCGTCATCTAGAGACTGCACGGCCGTCTATCAACGTGAACTTTAAATCGTTGTTGTTGTTGTGCTCTGAAATGTGAGCTTTGCCACTTGCTTTTCGTTCAGACTCTACACCACCTGAACATACCTGTTACTCAAGACTTTGATGCATGCAGTTGCTGTTTTGAACTGAGATAGTTCATGCCTTAAACACATAAATTCAATAGTAAACGACATATTACTACCGTAATAACAAATAGATGCTGATATTCTAGTTCATAATGCTACCTTAAGCCTTGTCCTACTGTGCCCGTTTATATATAAAACTCATTTTAACCCTTGTCATCCTGAACTGCATTGTGATGACTTTTGGGTATTTTTCATGTAAAAGTTGCATACCACTGCAAAGCCCATCGAATGGGGGAGTTAATGAAGCCATCAGCTTTGGGAGGTTAAATTGGCCAAAGTTCGTCCAACAGGATACGGGTTAGTAAGATGAATGTCAATATAGCAACACTGCAGTCATCGACTTGATGCTGATCTTTCATACATCATATCAAACGTTGTTAGATAATCTTCATTCTATGTAATAGAAGTAGTGATAGCATTACTAGTAGTAGTATATTATGATAATTTACATTATCAAAATTCGTGTGATCTCCATGTACAAAATATCAAAAATAAATAGGGTAAAATCAACTGTTTGTTCTAGACGTGCTGTTTAGCTATACACAATACAAATCATAGTTTAAATATCGATTGCCAAATAAATGACCGGCGGAGCAAATACCGGTATTACAGCGCAGGCGCAGATGGCCAACTCAAAAAGAAAGGTAGTCTTGGCAAAAGTGCCTGAAGATTTTTTTTCTTGGAATATGTTAAGATTTTGGTGGTGCATATTACAGGTAAGGGTTTCTACCTCTATATTGCGTCGCAGCCGACCGATGATGATGATGATGTGTCGAAAAAAAAGTACACTACTCACTATAATCATGGCATGTCCAGAACTCGGGATATCAAAACCTGAAGTTCCACCTCAGTACCCTAACAAGAGGGGGGTGGAGTTGCACATTCTAATCATTTTTATACCTCATCAAGACCTACCCACATTCCAAATATTTGATACAGTCCATCCAGGCCTTTGAAAGTTATGCTGTCCGCGCACAATATTCATTCATTCACACAAACATACGCACATGCATACATACAAGCGTTGCAGAAAACGTCTATGGTAGGTAATGAAACAAATAACAAAACCCAAGAACAGCATTATTCTAGCATAGTAAAATAATACAATTACGTCATTATTATGGGTAGATAAGGGGTAATCAGGTATATCAACTTTGACCTTCGACCTCCACAAAGCTGAAAGGTCAGTTTGCCAGGCCGCCATTTTGATTTATCGGATGACATCCCTTTGTTTCCAGTTTGGCCGTTTATAAGACAATTCCACACGTTAGCAGTTAATCAGCACTATAAACCGGTAGGTAAGGCGTTTGTTGACTGCCTGTCCACTTTGTATGAGTGTATATTTGTTTATTTGTTTGTATGTAACGTTATTTGTATGCGCGTGTGTGTGTTGTGTGTCTTTGCATCTATGTGTGTGCGTGCGTGCGTGTTTGTGCATGTGTGTTTGTGTGTATGGATAAGCGTGTATCTGTGCATGTGTGGGTGTACGTGTGTGGTAGGGACTACATCTTGTTGTATCCCATATGAGGAGAATAGAGGAAATATGTTCCTGTTCCAGGATAACAAGGCCGGTATAGATAACACGAGAATGTTTTTACCATGAAGTTCCAATCTTGGAGGATATGTTGTTCTTTTCAGAAATGGACGAGAGAAGCGATGACGTCGCTATGGACGATCTGTCGACTGTTCACCCTGGGGACAAGACAAGCAGCATCAAGAAATTAGACATGGGAAGGCATGACAACAACGAAAGGGACATTCCACGCGAGGAAAGGGTTGGAATAGAATCTGACCATCCTCCAGCACAGGGTCGAACAGAGCAGACGGACAGGCTTGCGGCGAAACGTACTGTGGACAGTCGCTTTGAGTGTACGGAATGTGGCTATAGGGCAGCCTTTAGGTCTCACCTATTGATACACGCGAGAAAACATGCAGGTGACAAACCCTATAAATGTGACCAATGCGACTATTCTGCTACACAGAAAGGAAATTTAGACCGACACATGGCTAAGCACACCGGAGAAAAACCCTACATGTGTGGAGAGTGCGGATATAGGACGGCTGACAGGTCTGCCTTAACCGTACACATGAGAACACATACAGGTGTGAAACCTTATAAGTGTGACCAGTGCGACTATTTTACTACACGGAAAAGCAATTTAGACCGACACATGGCTAAACACACCGGAGAAAAACCCTACATGTGCGGAGAGTGCGGATACAGGACGGCTGGCCACACTACCTTAACCAGGCACATGAGAACACATACAGGTGAGAAACCCTATAAATGTGACCAGTGCGAATATTCTGCTGCAATGAAAGGCAATTTAGATCAACACATGGCTAAACACAACAAACCCTACATGTGTGGGGAGTGCGGATACCGGACGGCTATCAGATCTAACCTATCCGTACATATGAGAACACATACAGGCCAGAAATTTAACAAGTGCGACCAGTGCGACTATTCTACTGCACAGAAAAGCCATCTAGACGACCACATAGCTAGACACAACGGAGAAAAACCCTTTATGTGTGGAGAGTGCGGATACAGAACTGCTCGCAAGTCCGACTTATCTCGACATATGAGAACACATACAGGCGAGAAACCTTATAAGTGTGACCAATGTGCTTATTCTGCTGCACGGAAAGGACATTTAGACCGACACATTGCTAAACATATTGTAGAACTGAAAACCCCTATAAATGTGACCAGTGCGTCTATTATGCTGCAATGAAAGGCAGTTTAGATCAACACATGGCTAAACACAACAAAACCTTCATGTGTGGATACAGGACGGCTATCAGATCTAACCTAACCGTACATATGAGAAAAAAAAAACAGGCGAGAAACCCTACAAGTGTGACCAGTGCGAATATTCTGCTGCACAGAAAGGCCATTTAGACGACCACATGGCTAAACACACCGGAGAAAAGCCCTACATGTGTGGAGAGTGCGGATACAGAACTGCTCGCAAGTCTGACCTATCTCGACATATGATGAAACATACAGGCGAGAAACGTTACAAGTGTGACCAATGCGATTATTCTGTCTCAGATAAAAGGTATTTAAAGAAACACATGCATGGTCACGCACGTATCTTGAACAACAACAGTTTGTCGTCTCCATAAACAAGTTCGTTAGGCCTGCACATGGTCAAACAGACCGCTGAGAAACCCTTAATATGAGTGGAGTGCGGGACACAGGGATGCGGAACTTACATTAAGCGGCATCTAGAGACTGCACGGCCGTCTATCAACGTGTATTGCCGTTTCCTTTTCGTTCAGATCCTCTCTGCACACATCTCTTAATCTAGACTTTGATGTATGTAGTTGCTGTTTTGAACAGAGATAGCGCATGCCTCATTCTTTCGGAAACGGCACTTTACTGTTGTAATAACGAATAGCTGCTGATAGTCTAGATGGTAGTGCTACCTTAACTAGGTGAATGCCACTATAACGCTGCAGTCATTGACTTGATGCCGATTTTTCATATATCATGTAAAACGTTCTTAGATTATCTTCATTCCGTGTATTGTAAGTAGTGATAGCATTACTAGTAGTAGTATATTATGATAATTTACATGATTTATATGATCTACATCTACAACATATTAAAAATAGATAAAGTAAAATCAACTGTTTGTTCTAGACATGCTGTTATTTTATACACAATACAAATCATAGTTTAAATGTCGATTGCCAAATAAATGGCCGTCGGGGCAAATATAGGTATTACAGCGCAGGCGCAGATGGCCAACTCAAACGGATAGGTGGCATTGGCAAAAGTGCCTGTAGAAATGTTTTTCCTTGGGATATGTTTAGATTTTGGTGGTGCATATTACAGGTCAGGGTTTCTACCTCTATATTGTGTCGAATAAAACAGACACTATGACCATGACATGTCCAGAACACGAGACAGAAGTTCCACTTCAGTACCCTAACAAGTCGCTAGGGTGCAGTCTGATCTTTTTCATATATATCTCATCAAGACCTATGGTTCTCCTGTCGTTTCGACAGATGAGCAGGCAGACAGGCATTTGTACCTGTTTTTGCCTGACCCGCACATGACTTTTTATGGTGAAGGAGGGGTGTGCAATTCCTTCTCCACCCTCTCGTCTACTGGAGCACTAAGTCTCACAGGGACACAACTGATTGACACGTGTGAGACGGCTTCAGCAGATGCAGCTTTGTTATTCGGAGTATCCGTCTCCTAGGAGGACTTCCGACCAAGGATGTAAGGAGTTCCTCCTACCCCTGATCGCGCGACTCGTGTGTCATGGCGGGTGCGTCATGCCCGAACATGCCCCTAAGCACATACCAACTAGTTAATACAATCCATCCAAGTCGTCTAAAGTTATGCTGTCTACGCACACAAATGCAGTTGCATGTATTCATACACACAGACATTCACACATGCATACATACAAACGCCATCGAAAATGTCACCTTCTATGGTAGATAATGAAACAATTTATACAACCCAACCCAAGAACAGCATTACTCTAGCAGAGCAAAGTAATACAATATCGTCATTATTATGGATAAAAGAATAGCTCAAACTGTACGGGGTAATCAGGTATATCAACTTTGACCTTCGACCTCCACAAAGCTGAAAGGCCAGTTTGCCAGGTCGCCATTTTGATTTATCGGCTGATCACGGGCAAGAATCCTTTGTTTCCAGTTTGGCCATTTTTAAGACAACTCAACACGTTAGCAGTAAGTCAGCACCATAAACCGGTAGGTAAGGCGGTTGTTTACCTTAACTAAACTTTTGTATGAGTGTATATTTGATTATGTTTATGTATGTAACGTTATTTGTATGCGTGTGTGTGTCTGTGTGTGTATCTGTGCGTGCGTGTACGTGTGTGATACTGACTTCGAATTGTTATATTCCATATGAATAGAGTTAAGTGCAGTAGATACGTTAGCGTTCTTAGACAACAAGGCGGGTATAGATAGCATGAGGATGTTTTTTTTTTTTTTATCTTCCATGAAATTCCAATTTTGACGAATTTATTGCTCTTTTCAGAAATGGGCGAGAGAAGCGATGAGGTCGCTATGGACAATCTGTCAACTGTTCACCCTGGGGACAAGACAAGCAGCATCAAGAAATCGGGAAGGCAGCTGAACAAGGATGGGGACATTCCATGCGAGGAAACAAGCGGTGGAGCAGAATCTGTCTACCACCCTCCAGCACAGGGTCGAGCAGAGCAGACGGACAGGCTTGCGGTGAAACGTACTGTGGACAGTCGCTTTGTGTGTACGGAATGTGGCTATAGGGCAGCCTCTAGGTCTCACCTATTGGTACACGCAAGAAAACATACAGGTGAGAAACCCTATAAATGTGACCAATGCGACTATTCTGCTACACAGAAGGGAAATTTAGACCAACACATGGCTAAACACACCGGAGAAAAAAACTATAAATGTGATGAGTGTGACTATGCTGCTACGCAGAAAGGAAATTTAGACCGACACATGACTAAACACACCGGAGAAAAACCCTTCATGTGTGGAGAGTGCGAATACAGGACGGTTGACAAGTCTTCCTTAACCAGACATATGACAACACATACAGGTGTGAAGCCTTATAAGTGTGACCATTGTGGTTATTCTGCTGCACTGAAAGGAAATTTAGACCGACACATGGCTACACACACCGGAGAAAAGCCATACATATGTGGCGAATGCGGATACAGGACGGCTCACAGGTCACAGCTATCCGCACATATGAGAACACATACAGGTGTGAAACCCTATAAGTGTGACCATTGTGATTATTCTGCTGCACGGAAAAGAAATTTAGACCGACACATTTCTAAGCACGTCGGAGAAAAACCCTATAAATGTGACCAGTGCGACTATTCTGCTGCACGGAAAGTATATTTATATCAACACATGGCTAAACACAATAAACCCTACATGTGTGGGGAGTGCGGGTTCAGGACAGCTGACAAATCTTACTTAACCATACACTTGAGAACACATTCAGGTGTGAAACCTTACAAGTGTGGCCAGTGTGATTATTCTACTGCAAGGAAAGGCCATTTAGACATACACATGACGAAGCACACCGGAGAAAAACCCTACGTGTGTGGGGAGTGCGGACACAGAACTGCTCGCAAGTCTGCCCTATCCCGACATATGAGAACACATACAGGCGATAAACCTTACAAGTGTGACCAATGCGACTATTCTTCAAATGATAAAAGGTGTTTAAAAAAACATATAGTAACGCACGCCTCTTGAACAGTTCACTGTGACGGTTGAACACAAGTTTGTTGGCTCCATGAACAAGTAAAGTATGGCCTGCACATGATCAAACAGACCGCTAAGAAACCCTACATGTGAGGGGAGTGCAGGTTCACAGGGATGTGGAACTTACATACAGCGGCATTTAGAGACTTCACGGCCGTCTGTCGTGTATTTTAAATCGTTGTGGTTGTTGTGCTCTGAAATGTGAGCTTTGCCGCTTGGTTTTCGTTCGGACCCTACACCACATGAACATACCTATAGTATATTAATCTAGACTTTGATACATGAAGTTGCTGTTTTGAACGGAGTTAGTGCATGCCTCAAACACATGCATTCAATAGTGAACGGCATATTACTGCCGTAATAACAAATAGATGCTGATATTCTTGGTGATAATGCTGCCTTAACCCTTGTCCTGCTGAGCCCGTTTATATACGGGGATCGACATATTTAACCGTTGTCCTACTGAGCTGTATTGGTGATGAGTTTTGGGGTATTTCTCATGTAGAAGTTCTCATGAATGGAGGAGTAAATGAAGCCATCAGCTCTGGGAATTGGCCAAAATGTAGCCAGCAGGAAAATGCAGGTGAATGTCAATATAAGCTTATACATCATATCAAACTTTCTTTTTTTTTTTTATTAAAGAACATACAAATTACACACACAGTGGTGCCGCACTCAAGCTAAACGCTTATGTTCACGGCACCACTAACAGAATACAATGAACAATACACAACTAAAACACAAAAATACGGGAATCGTCACTATAACAGAGATGAAATACTAGTAAACATATTAATAATACAAATTAACAATACAAATATGATGCCAATAATGAATACAGTATTGGAGTTATAACAAAAGAAAACAATTATACAAAACGTTTGGTTTCTAATAAATACATCTGGGCAATATAAAGTACATTAGCATTGTCAGTGGAAGGAGGGGTGAACCCCTAATCAGTAAATTTATAACAGCTGTTTCAGACATGGCATCAGTATTGAGAGTTGAAATATTCAAATTTTTTATCCTGTCAAATAAAAGTAAACGTTGATTAATATAATTAGGACAGTGTAAAAGGAAGTGAGAAATACTTTCACATCGGCATCCGCAGGTACAGGAAGGATTATCAACTAAGTTACGCACAGATAAACTATGATTTAGGCTATGGGTACCAACACGAAGGCGCGTAAGAAGGACACAGGGGTATCTTGGACCGGAACTAAAACAAGTTGGAACAACAGGACGTACAGACTTGATTAAGTACTTTTTGAATAAATGGGGGCTCAACGAGCGGATACTTAGATCAAGACAGTTCCATTTCTGAATTGAGTATGGTACAAAAGATCTTAAAAAACGATTTGTAGTACAAACTGGCATTTGAATGTTTGATTTGTTACGAAGGTTGTATGAAGTTGCCTCAGAAACTGCCGGTGGTAACAAGTCAGTTAAATACTGACGAGCTTGGCCATTAACAATCTTATAAAATAGAAGAAGAGAATGGACATAACGTCGCTCGGATAGTTTTTCCCAGCCGAGCTCCTGAAGGACGGAAGAATATGATGACCCCCTCACGGCGCCAGATACCGTGAGGGAGCATTCATATTGCAGCCGCTCGATAAGTCTAGAGTCAGAATCAGAGCAGCTGTGCCAAACAACATCGGCATATTCTAGAGACGGTCTTATAAAAGTCTTGTAAATATTTTCCAAAATATTGCGAGGCAGCTTAAATTTTAGGTTTTTAATAATGGATACCTTTTTAAACACCTTCGCAACCATTTGAATAATGTGAGTACTCCATGACATGTTGGACGTTAAAATAACACCGATATGCTTATGATGTTTCACCGTTTGAATAACTGAATTACCAAGAAAAAGAGGAGTGTGAATTGGTGGAACCTTTTTCTTTGAAATACAAATTTCTTCTGTTTTGGATGGGTTAAGTTCCATAAGCCATTTATTGGACCAGGAAAGAATTCGCTGAAGATCGGAGTTAAGTCTTATAGATGTAAGTATGGGATTCTCAACAATATCGATCAAGGAGCTATCGTCTGCAAACAAAACGGGTTGAGTTAATAAATCGTCCAACATGTCGTTAATATATATAAGAAAAAGTAAGGGGCCCAGTACGGAGCCCTGAGGTACTCCTGCACATACACTGAGCCAACCAGAACACTGGCCATCAACCACAACACGCTGAATTCTGCCATGAAGATAGCTTTGAAACCAGTTCAAGAGTGGTCCTTCGAGTTCAGGAAGAATGGCATTACTATCATCAACTGAAGACTGACCAGCAAAATATTCATTAAACAAAGATGCTTTTTCTTTCGAATCAGTTGTGAAAGTATTGCCGAGGTTTAGAGGAGGAATTGTAGAAATACTATTACACCTATAAAAATACTTAATGATGTGCCACCACTTCTTACTTGCTGTATTAGGCTCCGACAAAGACTGAACTAGACGATTGTGATAATCAGATTTTGCAGAAGCAATATCTCCAACAAGTTTGTTTCTAATTCTACGATATGACGCCCAATGCACAGGATTGTTAGACAGTTTGGCCCTCTTGTGAAGTTTGTCACGCTGTCGCATTAGCCGTCTCAGCCGAGGGAGCATCCACGGTTTATCACGTGGTCTGATTTTAATGGTCTTGTGAGGTACACAGATATTTTTGGCCTCATATATTAAATCAGTAAGCTTACTACCAGCTTCGTTCACAGAGTTGCAGTGGTATATGTCGTTCCATTTGGGATCGGATACGAAGGTGGTAAGCTTGGTAAAATCAATTCTGGAATAGTCCCAGACTGATCTAGTGTATGGCCTTGGAAGCTGTAAAGATAGTTTAAAAGTAGCAACAATTGGGGAATGGTGGCACCCCGATAAAGGAGATAAAACAGAGGTGGACAAAACAATACCACTAGTGTCAGTAAAAATCAGGTCAATCAAAGAAGCTGACAAGGAGAGGTCGCAAGTCGGTTCCTTAATCACCTGTGTAAGATTCAACATCTGTGATGCTTGAAATAATTTTAAACCGGCAGGAGTGATTGGATCACTCGGCCACCATGCCTGGTGTTTTGCATTAAAATCACCAGTGATAATGAGAGCATCATGTGGAGTACCCCCGGCTGAGAAAACTGAATCACTAAAGGAATCAACAAACTCGTTGATTGTATACAAATCCTGCGCAGGTGGTCTATAGTATACAGCAAAAAGAATGCGGAATTTACCAGTGCACAATTCCAGCCAAATGCATTCAACAGAGGCAGTTTCTAGATCTGTGCGTCTGCTAAAAGCAATCTGGTCAGAAACGTAAACTACGACACCTCCACCGTGTCTATTCCTATCTCGGCGAATTGGAGATTGAAAGCCATCTAATACGATGTTACTTGTGTCAATGGTGTCACCAAGCCATGATTCAGACATTGCGATAACATCCAATTTGTGTTGGATTGCAAGAGATGACAGTTCGTCCAACTTTGAGCCGGCAACTAAACTATTTACATTGGCATGTAGAATGTTTAGGTATTTAAATGAGGTATACATAGTTGACGGCCCAGGGTTTGGATGAATGTCACCCGCAATGAGACTAAGTACAACTATTACAGAAAGTGGGACAAACAGTAAGAAGATATTAAAATGTATACAGATCTTACATCTTTTCAATACGGCAAAATGACGATCAGCTTCGAACATTCCTATCACTGCCATATGCTGCTCAGTACTTATAGGCATGTCATGAAGGACATCCCTAACAAACAGACTTTGAGTAATAAAACCTCTGCTACCAAGCTAGACGATCCCGTTTTGAACAAAAGACAAAGAACAAAGTAAATACAGTACTCACGTTTCAAAAGTAACATCACATAAAATACAGTCATTATGAGTTAGTTCAAGTAACTCTCAGGCTGTTGCCCTTACCAGGCCATCATAAGTTAGGTAGAGAAAGTACTTAGCAGAGAAGAAGGTGTCTAATTGAAATAATCCTCAGGTGTCTTGAATTTCTTGCCTCCCGCAACGCAGAGGTGCATAGTGGCACCAACAAGCTTGAACTTGGGCTTAAGGCCCTTGCTTCTTGCATCATAGAAGGCTGGCTTTAGCCTCTCCTTCGCCTTCTGGATGGGGACAGGAAGGTGAACACTGACACCGATGCCAGACTTCGGCTGGAGACGGTACGCGTGGCGCAGAACAAGGTCGCGATCCGCCATGGATACAAACTTGGCGATGATTGGATTTCCGCGCATCTTTGGGAGACGGTGGACGTTCACAAAGGCGATACTTTTGACGTTGGTCATCTTCAAGTTGTCCTCCATGAATTTGTAGGTTTTCTCCACCACATCTTCTTCTTCCTCAGCCTGTACACCCCACAAGAGAAGATTTTGCTTCTTGGAATAGAGCTCTGACAACAACAGTTTCTCCTCGAGGGCGATCACGCGCTGTTCCAAGCCGGAGTTTTTAGTGGAAGTTTCTTGTTTAAGGGCATCGATCTCGTCGTGAGCGAAGGATACGCTCTGCTGAAGAGAAACAACTTCCTGACGCAGAGACTTCATGTCTTCACCCAAGTGATAGATAGAGGCATTTAACTTGTCAAAGCTTGCAGAGGTTTTAGATGCAAATTCACTCAGGTGCGCAGCGATACTGCTCAGAGATACCTGCGTCGCCATGCTGCTATCCTCTGAATCATGCGCGACAGAGTCTCCAGAAGTAGGTCTGCGTTTCCTCTTGGATTGCTTCCTACCCGGCATTGACTGGAAGAGGAGACAGTAACGCTGGACGCCACAAAAATGTCCGAAATATGAAAGAATTGGCGTCAAATGACCCGGTATGGCGGGAGCTCAAACTCACATGTTACGCTCCGCCGCCATCTTGAGAACCGAACTTTGTTAGATTATCTTCATTCTATGTATTAGAAGTAGTAGTAGCATTACTAGGATTAGTATATTATGAAATTTACATTATCATGATTTATATCATCTACATCTACAACATATTAAAGATAGATAAAGTTTGTTTGTTCCAAAATCATAGTTTAAATATCGATTGCCAAATAAATGACCGGCGGAGCAAATACCGGTATTACAGCGCAGGCACAGATGGCCAACACAAAAGGATAAGTAGCCTTGGCAAAAGTGCCTGAAGAATTTTTTCCTGGGATATTTTTTGATTTGGGTAGTGCATGAGCATGTTACAGGTAAGGGTTTCTACCTCTATGTTGTGTCGATAAAAACGGACACTACTCACTATGATCATGGCATATCCAGAACTCGGGTCATCAAGTCCTGAAGTCCCACTTCAGTACCCTAATACTCTTGTCACATTTGGCGAAAATCGATCGGACGACGATTCTGCGGCAATTGTCCGAGCTTCGCTTATAATTATAACTTTATTTCACAACAATTGTACAAGGTACAAAGTATGGCTTATATGTGACAGGGACGGTTTTCAGGTCAAAAATACGCGCAACCCTCTGTCGATCATAGATATGGTCGATCTTCCATCGATACGCCAGAAGATCGTGGATAATGTGGCAGGGGTATAATCAAATCAAATCGAACTTTACTTTACTTAATCAACTTCGCAGTCAATCAGACTGAATTGCGTCGATTTTACAAGGAAGTTCCAACAAGTTAACAATGCAAATACATTGGCAAACACATTTTTTTAAACCATTTCGTGTGTCAATTAGTTAAAATCTCTTAACGACGTACATACCAACACGACAATAACAAAAAAGCCACTAGCGCGTGACGGGGTGGGGTGGGTTTGCACATTCTAATCATTTTTTATATCTCATCAAGACCTACCCACATACGAACGATTCAATACAGTCTATACAGGCCTTCAAATAAAGTCAAAGTTATGCTGTCCACGCACAAACCAAGGAGGCTAAAAACGCATACATACAAACACACACATACATACATACATACATACAAAGGCTACAAAAAACGTCACCTTCTGTGGTGCGTAATAAAACAACCCAAGAACAGCGTTATTTTAGCAAAATAAAGTTAAACTGTACGGGGTAATCAGGTACATCAACTTTGACCGACGACCTCCACTGCGCTGAAAGGTCAGATTGCTAGGGAGCCATTTTGATTGATCGAATGATCACGAGCAAGATTCCTTTGTTTCCAGTTTGGCCGTTTTTTAGACAATTTTACACATTAGCAGTTATTCAGGACTATAAACCGGAAGGTGAGACCTTTGTTTACTGCCTGTTCACTTTGTATGAGTGTATTCTCGTTTATTTGTTTGTATGTAACGCACCTGGAGTCCACGTCTAGCGAAGAAATAGACGTAAAGCACGGACAACAACAACAACAGTAACGCTATTTGTATATGCGCGCGCGTGTGTGTGCATGTGTGTGTTTTGTGTGTGTGCACCTGTGTGTGTATGTAACGTTATTTGTATGCGCGCGTGTCGGAATTTGTATGTGTGTATGCATCTATGTGTTTGTGCGTGCGTGTTTGTGTGTTTGTGTGTGTGTGGATTAGTGTGTATCTGTCCATGTGTGTGTACGTGTGTAATACGGACTACATTGATGTATTCTATATGAATAGAATAGAATAGAATAGAATAGAATAGAATTGATACGCTCCTGTTCCAGGACAACAAGGCGGGTATAGATAGCATCGGAATGGCATTTTCCATCGGAATTTTCCATGCATGAAATTCCAATTTTGGAAGATTTATTGTTCGTTTCAGAAATGGACGAGAGAAGCGGTGAGGTCGCTATGGATGATCTGTCAACTGTTCACCCTGGGGATGAGGCAAGCAGCAACGAGAAATTATACTCGGGAAGGCAGCAGAACAAGGAAGGGGGCATTCCACGCGAGGAAACGTGCGGACTAGAGTCCGACCATCCTCCCGCACAGGGTCGAACAGAGCACACGGACAGGTTTGCGGTGAAACGTACTGTGGACAGACGCTTCGAGTGTACGGAATGTGACTATAGAGCAGCCAAAAAATATTGTCTAGTAATACACACAAGAATACATACAGGCGAAAAACCCTATAAATGTGGCCAGTGCGACTACTGTGCTAGGCAGAAAAGTAGTTTAGACCTTCACCGCACTACTAAGCACAGCGGAGAAAAGCCATTAATGTGTGACGAGTGCGAATACAGGACTGCTGACAGGTCTAACCTATCAGTGCATATGAGACTGCATACAGGCGACAAACCGTTTAAGTGTGACCAGTGCGATTATTCTACTGCACGGAAGGGAAACTTAGACCGACATATGGCTAAACACACCGGAGAAAAACCTTATAATTGTGGAGATTGCGGGTACAAGACGGCTGACAGATCTTCCTTAGCGGTACACTTGAGAAAACATACAGGTGAGAAACCTTATAAATGTGACCAGTGCGACTATTCTGCTGCAAAGAAAGACAATTTAGACCGACACATGGCTACGCACACCGTAGAAAAGCCCTACATGTGTGGTGAGTGCGGATACAGAACGGCCAACAGGTCTCACCTATACCGCCATGTGAGCAGACATGCAAGTGTGAAACCTTATAAATGTGATAAATGCGACTTTTCTACTAAAAGAAAAGACTATCTAAAGAAACACTCGTTAAAACATACGTATTAGGGATACAGTTGACCAGGGTTGTAGCCAGCCTGAAATCATTTTCAGGCCCCTTGATTTTGAATGGGAATCCTATCGAGCACCGAAGGCATGGCGTGACGTTGCGCGTCATTTCTAGGGGGTCTGGGTCCCAGAAAATGTTTAAATCAAGACGGAATGGGGAAAACCTTTTTCTGTCCCCAGCTGCAAAATTCCTTCAAAGGACTGAAGGACAGGTGCTGGCTACAACCCTGCAGTTGACACTTGCTGATACGGGACCCTCGACATCTATTACATTTAGATGATACATGCAAAAATTGCAGGTGAATACTCAAAGCACAGGTCTAATCAGTGCGAATATTTTGTGTAATGAAGATGTAATTTAGACACATACACAGGGTGAAACAGACCGCTAAATCATAGTGGCCCTTCTGTATTGTGACTGACATATACAAAGTTCCGTGTAGATGGATATTGCTCCCCTTGCGTTATGAACGTCACCTGTAGTTATACCCCTGTAGATACTTAATACCCTTAACTTTGATAGTTGCAGTTGCAAACATAGATACCGTAAGTCTCAATCCGATGTGTAAAACTGTATAAGGTATTAAGCCTGCATATTACTGCAGTTGTACTAATTGGTGCTGATAGTTAGCATACATATATATTTTTAACAATATGTCATTCACTTTATACGTTTTTATGATATTGAAACGTTTACATTAGATTTTATTTATACATTTTTATCATTTTTATCATTATAACACTGCATTGTGATAATGCATATCGTATGAAATGATAACACAAACAGAACTGTTCGCTTCCGATACCTTCCAGTGCTGTTCATGCATGTCATCTATTTGCACAGAATATGAATTTGTAACCACCTTCAAAGCAAGATGAAATTGTTCGATGTTTACAGGATGAAGAGGACATAAAAAAAGTCTATATGCTACCATACATATGCTTACAAGAAACCAAAATGCAGTACTTTCAGTACAATATTATACACAGGTTCTTGATCATCAACGCATATTTAAAAAAGATAAAATTTAAAGACTCTAATCAATGCCCATATTGCGAAGAAAAGCAGACAATAGTACATCTTTTCGCGAAATGCCACACCGTCAAAATTTTCTGGAAAGAGTTTACTGACTGGTGGAAAAAACAAAATCAGCATCCCGCAGGTCTTACCAACAATGAAATTATTTATGGTCACCTGTCCCACCTTCAAAACAATAAAACATTGAACAGGTGTATCATACAGGCCAAATATTACCTTTTCTGCACCGCCATTAGCAATGCCTACCCCACGTTCCATGCCGTAAAGCATAAACTACTAGAGTATGTTTAATTAAGATAGTATTAGTGGTTTCAAAGTGTGATGTAAGTTGCCAATTGTAAGGTGTTATAGTCATGTATCTGTTGTAGTCGGAGATGTAGTCATGATCATGAAGCTATACATGTAATTGTAAATGTAACAACGTAAAGGATTTCGAGAGCCAATTGTAAAGTTTTATAGCCATGTATCTGCTGTAGTCGGAGATGTAGTCGTGAAGCTATACATGTAAATGTGTGTAATTATTATCATTTTTCTATAAAGCTTTTTAAGAAAATTGAAAAAAAAATGAATTTGCAGTTATTGAATTAAATTATTCTTTCGTTCGTTTCTTTTTTTGTCTTATTACATGTGTGTCTAACCTTTATCGACATATTCTTTCTTTTATGTACTAGCTAACAGACATTTTCATACATAGGAGTGTCCTTTCTGTGATGTCACGACCTAAATGCCAAAATGTCCCACCAAAGAGCACACAGTAGACAATCGGTTTTAATATTTAGTCAATTTAGTCATCAATAACAAATAGACGCTGATATTCTAGGTAATAATGCTACTTGAACTAGGTGAATGCCGATATAACGATGTAGGACATTGTAACATTGATCATTTTTATCTCATCAAGACCTACCCACATTCCAAATATTTAATACAGTCCATCCAGGCCTTCGAAAGGTATGCTGTCCACGTTTGTGCATATGCACGCATTCATAGACACAAACATAGTTTTACGCACATGCATACTTACAAACGCTACCCAAAAACGTCACCTTTTAGGTAATAAAGCAAATGATACAACCCAGGAACAGCGTTATTTTAGCAGAGGAAAGTAATGCAGTTAAGTTTTATGTCGTTAAATTGTGGGGGTAATCGGGTGAATCAACTTTAACCTTCGACCTCCACAGAGCTGAAGTTCAGCTTTCCAGACCGCCATTTTGATTTATCGGATGATCACGGACAGATCCCTTTGTTTCCAGTTTGGTCGTTTTTAAGACAATTCTACACATTAGCAGTTACTAAGGACCATAAACGGGTAGGTAAGACATTTGTTTGCTGCCTATCTCCGTTGTAAGAGTGTTTATTTGTTTATTTGTATCATTGTATGTATGTAACGTCATTTGTGCGCGCCCGCGAGTGTGTACATGTGTGTGTTGTGTGTGTGTGCTACTATGTGTGTGTGTGTAACGTTATTTGTATGTGCGCGTGTGGTATGTGTATGTGTGTTATGTGTTCATGTATCTATGTGTCTGCGTGTTTGTGCATATGTGTGTACGTGTGTAATACGGACTACAGCTTGTTGTATTCCATATGAACAGAGTAGATACGTTAGCGTTCCGGGACAACAATGCGGGTATAGACGGCATTGGAATGTTGTTGGTTTTTTATCTTCCATAAATTCACCTTGAGTATTCACCTTGAGAGACAGCCAGTAGGTACCCGTTAGAGTAATGAGGCTGTACATAGTTAAACTGCGGGGCTGTAGCATCTGGTCTTCCTTCCTTCCTTCCCTCTATCCTACCTTCCTTCCTTCCTTCCTTCCTTCCTTCCTTCCTTCCTTCCTTCCTTCCTTCCTTCCTTCCTTCCTTCCTTCCTTCCTTCCTTCCTTCCTTCCTTCTTTCGCTCTTTCTTCTCTGCAGCCAACTGGTTCAGTTCCAATTTTGTAGGAGTTATTGTTCTTTTCAGAAATGGGCGAGAGAAGCGTTTAGGTCGCTATGGACGATCGGTCAACTGTACACCATGGGGACAAGACAAGCAAAAGCGAGAAATTAGACACGGAAAGGCAGCAGAGCAAGACATGGGGCATTCCACGCGAGGAACCGTGCGGAGTAGAATCTGACCATCCTCCTGCACAGGTCCATACAGAGCAAGCGGGATTTCTTGCGTTGAAACGTACTGTGGACAGACGCTTCGAGTGTACGGAATGTGACTATAGGCCAGCCAAAAAGGTTAAACTATCGAGACACACAAGAAAATATACTGGCGAGAAACCTTATAAGTGCGACATTTGCGACTATTCTGCTGCAAAGAAAGACCATTTGGAGTCACACATGGACAAGCACACCAGCGAAAAACGCTTCATGTGTGTGGAGTGCGGATACAGAACTTCTCACAAGTCTCACCTAACCGCACATATGAGAACACATACAGGCGAGAAACCTTACAGGTGTGACCAGTGTGACTATTCTGCTACACATAAATCTCAATTGGATAGACACATGGCTAAACACACCGGCGAAAAAAAATTAATTTGTGGAGAGTGCGGGTACAGGACGGCTGACAGGTCTTCCTTAACCGTACATATGAGAACACATACAGGCGTGAAACCTTATAAATGTGACCAATGTGACTATTCCACTGCTCAGAGAGGAAACTTAGACCGACATATGGCTAAACACACCGGCGAAAAACGCTACATCTGCGGAGAGTGTGGATATAGGTCGGCTGACAGGTCTGCTTTAAAATCACATATGGTTAAACATACAGGTGTGAAACCCTATACATGTGACTATTGCGACTATTCTGCTGCACGGAAATTTCATTTGGATCGACACATGGCTAAACACACCGGCGAAAAGCCCTTCATGTGTGGAAAGTGCGGATATAGGGCTGCTGACTTGTCTTACTTAACCGTACATATGAGAACACACACAGGCGAGAAACCCTATAAATGTGACCAATGCGACTATTCTGCTACAAGGAAAGATTACTTAGAGAAGCACTTGATCAAACACACTTCTTAGGAATATAGTTGACGGTTGCGAATACAGGACGGTTGACATAACTGTCCTATATGCGGACACATGCAAAAAGTACAGGTGAAGATTCAAAACAAAAATGTGATCAGTGCGACCATATCTGCTTCTTGGAAAAGTAAGGGGAGGGGGGCATCAGTAGCTATTGCGACTAGTTGTGGACATCGACAAGGAGTAACAGTTTCTCACTTTGTCACAATATTTGCAATGACCAGTAATTTAGACCTACACGTGTTTGAACCTTACTTGTGTGGGGAGTGCGGGTTCACCGGGATGGGTTGGAACCTACCTGAAGTAGTAACTAATACTACACAAAGCCGTCTGTCAACGTTCACCAAATTTCAAATCTTGGTTATGCTCAGAAATGTAAGTTAAGCCGTTCCCTTTCTGTTTCAGCCCTAAGCCATTTGAACATATCTATTATTTATTTGATATAGACTGGTTACTGTTTGAACATAGACATTTTTCGTCGAACGTATCTAAATGCATGTATTTCATACTAAGGGTGTAATTTTTCTATAATACTAGTAACTGATTCATGCTGATATTACTAGCTTAAAATGCTACGTAGTCATAGACTTTTTCTTATATCACTTGAAACGTTAGATTATATTCATTTCATTATTAGTAGTAGTTATATGAGTAGTAATATTACTAGTAGCAGTATAGTCATTATGCTTTACGTATTACATCTGTACTTATATAACTACATCACAGATGCCTTAGGAAGCGAAAACCAGTTAAACCAAGATGTACCAGTATGCAACACCATGCTTTAGTGGTTATGATGCAATCAAATACAGCATTCTTACATCTCTGTAAGTTTGTTTTATTCTTTGCCGTTATTTATACGTGTACTTAATACTGTAGTTTATAAGAGCATGAACGCAAAACATTAAGTGGTATGTTCTACTGAGACTTCTAGGGCCGCCGAACTTTTGTCATTTTGTATCCATTCTTAATTTTTATAGCTACAAGATGACTTTGACAGATGCTATCTGTGTATTTGTACTTTACCTGCACTTACTTTAGGCATAAACGAACCCAAAAAATATATATTACCAAAACTTCACTGGGCATTCTAAGACCTACAAAGTCTTTGCTAATTTGTGTATATTTCTAGTCTTTCTAGTAGTCCGAGATGACTTTGGCAGATGCTCCGTTGTTGTTTTGTTATCGTTTGGAAGTTTTCATAATAACATCTTTCATGTTTAATCTTATATTATCATTTAAATTTATCATCAAGATCAACCCACAAAGCAACTATTCAATACAGTCCATCCAAGCCGTCTAAAGTTATGCTGTCCACGCACAAACATGCATATGCACGTATTCATACATACAAACATACACACATATATACATACAAACACCACCGAAAATGTCACCTTCTAACGTTATGATAGGTAATAAAACAAAGTATACAACCCAAGAACAGCATTATTCTAGCAGAGTAAAGTAATACAATTACGTCATTATTATGGGTTAAGGAATATGTTCAACTGTACATATCAGGTGAATCAACTTTGACCTTCGACCTCAACAGCGCTGAAAGGTTAGCTTGCCAGGCCGCCATTTTGATTTACGGATAATCACTGGCAAATTTCCTTTGTTTCCAGTCAGGCCGTTTTTAGGACGATTCCACACGATAGCAGTTAATCAGTACCATAAACCGGTAGGTAAGACATGTCTTTACTGCCTGTCCACTGCTTGCCTGCTTTTTCCTTTGTACTTTAGATTGAACACAGGTTTCTTTCAGGAAATCAGTGATCGATTTGTAGAAAGGGGAGGGGGGCAGCAATTACTAGTTGTTTACATATCTAGGCAAGGATGAACAATGATACGGTTTGATAACTCTTTGAATTAAACTATCTAAAGGAATTTAATCTATGTTAGGGTTAATGTTAGGGTTAATCACAGTTAGCCTGTCAATTGAACGATCGATTCTGAAGGATTTGTTTTTGGGTGTGCCCATTTACTTTTATTTTCGAAACGTGTGTGTGCGTTTGTGTGGTTGTACGTGTGTGTGCGTTCATGTGCGTGTGTACGAGGCTCGTTCTCATTTAAATGTCGAAATGCTGTCGCCTGACTTAACGCCTTGATATGGAGCAAATTATAGACAACATCACTGGTTCCTTTATTTTTCCACAACCCCTGTAATGTTAACAAAAGATGCACAACAACATTCGTATAGGTTGATGGGTTAGAAGATTATCATAGTCGCGGGTGGGATTTCACACCCTAAAAAATGGCTGTCGCCTGAGAAAAAAACGAAGAATTCAAATAGTAGCCAAAAATGTAACAATTCAGTTCCCAGAATGATTGTTCGGTAGCTGAAACCAGCTGACCAGGCCCTCTGACCGATCACGTCAGATCGCTCCTGTCACTGATCTTGGAGGCTGTGTGAGGTGGTTTATGCCTGTCGCCAGATTCTGTAACAAACGTTACCACCACGAGTACGATGGTTGCCACGGTTATATTATTCACGTGTAAGACTAGACATGGCCGTTTTTGTGACGATGTACAGTTTTTCTGGCTTTCTAAAGAAACAAGAAAGGGTTGTTAAATGTCATTTGTATCCCACCTTGCTTAACAGAATGTTGTACAGAAATGACTGTAACAAACGTTACCATTGTTTGATGCTGTCTAAGCTTTATATTTGACCTGGTGTAAAAAAAGCTGCCCACTTTTTAAATGTTCCTAGGGACATCCACTTATACCTAAATGATGTAGCCAATAAGGTAAGTCATTTCGAAGAAAACAGGGTAAAGTCTACTGTTGTAACAAACGTTACCGGTAACGTTTGTTACCTGCCCTGTAATGCATTACCAATGGGACCGAAAATAATAAGTTGCCATTTTTTGGCTATGGTTAAAAGAGGAATTTTCCCAAACAGCCAAGTAGTTTTCAATGAAAATAAAGCCGATTTATTTTTCGACCAAAAAAATGCCATTTTCGACATTTCAATGAGAACGAGTGACGAGTGTGCACGTTTTTGTGTTTGAAACTGAGTGTGGGTGTATGTGTGTGTTTGTGTGTGTGCCTGTGTCTGTCTGTCTGTCTCTCTCTCTCTCTGAGATCTAGAATAAGAATTACACAGGGATGTTTTATACCGTTCGTCATTTTTGTTTTTAGAAATGGACGAAAGAAACAGCGAGGTTGCTATGGACGGTCCCCAAGCTGTACACCCAGGAGACGAAACAAGCATCAGCATAGAAATAGACATGGGAAGAGAGCAGAACAACGAAGGGGTCATTCCAAACGAAGAAACGTGCGGTCCCGCCGGAGTAGAATCTGAGCATCCTCCTTCACAGGGCCATACAGAGCAAGTGGACAAGCTTACGGTGAAACGTATTGTGGACAAACCGGACAAACGCTTTGTGTGCACGGAATGTGACTATAGGGCACTCTCAAATGCTCAACTGTCAATACACAAAAGAAAACATACTGGTGAGAAACCCTATACATGTGACCAGTGTGACTATGCTGCTGCAAAGAAAGGAAATTTAAAGAGACACATGGCTAAACACACCGGAGACAAGCCTCTCTTGTGTGGAGAGTGTGGGTACAGGACGACTGACATGGCTTTCTTAACCATACACATGAGAAAACACACTGGCGTGAAACCTTACAAGTGTGACCAGTGCGACTATTCTTCTGCACAGAAAGGCAACTTAGACCAACACGTGGTTAGACACAACGGAGAAAAACCCTACATGTGTGGGGAGTGCGGGTTCAGGACGGCTTTCAAGTCTTCCTTAGCCACACACATGAAAAGACATACAGGTGTGAAACCTTATAAATGTGACCAGTGCGACTATTCAGCTGCAGAGAAATCCACGTTAGGCCAACACATGACTAGACACACCGGCGAAAAGCCATACATGTGTGGGGAATGCGGATACAGGACGGTTACCAGGTATTCCTTAACCGTGCACATGAGAACACATACTGGTGTGAAACCTTATAAGTGCGACCAGTGTGACTATTCTGCTGCAAAGAAAGGGCATTTAGATTCACACATGGCTAAACACACCAACGAAAAACCCTTCATGTGTGCGGAGTGCGGATACAGAACTGCTCACAGGTCAAACCTATCACGACATATGATCAAACATACCGGCGAGAAACCTACCAATGTGACCAATTAATGTGACTATAGAGTTAAGGTATCTAAACAAACACTTGAACAAACACGCTTCTTATGGACACAGTTTACAAGTGTGTATACGGGACGGTTGGCAGGTCTAACTATCCGGTCACAAACAATACCAGCGAAGACTCAAAACACAACTGTGATCAGAGCTACTTTTCTGCTTCATCAAAGTAGTGTATACCTGAACATGGCCAAACACAATGTAGAAAAAAGGAGAAAGAAATTATGGGTTTGAGGACTGCGGGTTAACCTGGACGGAATTTATATATATATATAGGCGCAATACGAACGTCGTCTATCAACGTGCACCAAATCATTGCCATCTTGAATTAAGTTCTTTCTTTTATATACTAGATAACAGACATTTTCGTACAAAGGAGAGTGATGTCACGACCTGTAGCCAAAATGCCCTACCAAAGAGCACACAGTAGACAATCGGTTTTAACATGTAGTCAATTTAGTCAATAACAAGTAGACGCTGATATTCTAGGTGATAATACTACGTGAACTAGGTGAATGTCAATATAACACTGCAGTCATTGGCATGATGCTGATTTTTCATATATCATATCCAACGTTGTTAGATTATCTTCATTCCATGTATTATAAGTAGTGGTAGCATTACTAATAGTAGTACATTATGCTAATTTACATTAACATGATTTATATCATCTACATCTACAACATCATCATCGGTCGGCTGCATTTCTGCGGTGCAAATATCGGTATTACAGCGCAGGCGCAGATGGCCAACTCAAAAGGATATGTGGCCTTGGTAAAAGTGCCTGAAGAATTCTTTTTTTATTGGGATATGTTTGGACATTCTAACGCTAGTTTACCTTTATTCGTAGGGTACCCTTTATCCGTTCTTTTAAAGAAAAATATATTTAGGGATATCAAGTCCACAGATGATGATTTCAAACTGCAATATTTCTAAAATAGCACAATTTGAAACTACCGTTCATCGATTTGATATCCCAAGACACCCTGTTTAGCAACACAGCGGATATAGGTTACCCCGCGGATAAAGGTGAATTAACGTTAATCATTTTTATATCTCATCAAGACCTACCCACATTCCAAATATTTAATACAGTCCATCCAGGCCTTCAAAAGTTATGCTGTCCACGCACAAACATGCACGCATTCATTCATACACACAAACATACACACATGAATACATACAAACATACACACATGCATATATGCAAACGTTGCCGAAAACGTCGCCTTCTATGGTAGGAAATGAAACAAATAACACAACCAAAGAACGGCGTCATTTTAGACAGAGTAAAGTAATACAGTTATGTCGTTAAACTGGACGCGGTAATCAGGTAAATCAACTTTGACCTTTGACTTCCACTGCGCTGAAAGGTCAGTTTGCCAGAACACCATGTTGATTGATCGGATGATAACGGGCAAGATCCTTGTCTTTCCAGTTTGCCGTTTATAAGACAATGCTACACATTAGCAGTCAATCAGCACCATAAACCGGTAAGTAAGACATTTTTCTACTGCCTATTCACCTTTTCTGCTAATTCCTTGGTACTTTAGATTGTTTCTTTGAGGAAATCAGTGATCGATTTGTACAAAGGGGAGGGCGACAGTAAATACTACTTGTTGACATTGGCAAGGATGAGCAATGATACGGTTTGATAACTCTTTCAATTAAGCGATTCTTGAGCATTTAAGGGGTCTTGCTAATTTTTAATCACGATTTGTTTAATCGCGGTTGTATAATTAAATCATTTGTGTCTGTGCATACGTATCTGTGTAGTGTTTACAGCGAGGATCTGGAGCACGGGGTCAGTGTGTGAGTTTGAGTGCGTGTATGTGCGAGTATTGGTGCGTGTGCTTGACATCGACAAGGATTGACAATGTCACGGTTTGATAGTCTTCTGAGGGATTTGTCTTTGGAGAGGGGGTCTTCCTAAATTGAAATTAGGAGGGGGTCTTTCTAAATTGTTACGGCCGTTTTACAATTGAGTGTAACCATTGATGTTTCCACATCTATACGCTGTGTAGTAGGAATATGTTTTTTCAACGGTCATTATTGTTGTTTTTAGAAATGGGAGAAAGAAACAGCGAGGTTGCTATGGACGATCACCAAGCAGTGCACTCTAGCGGAACCATTCCATACGAGGAAACGTGCGGAGTAGAATCTGACCACCATCCCCACACACATGCCCATACCGGAAGCAAGGGACACTCTCCCGGTGAAACGTACTGTGAACAAACGCTTTGTGTGTACGGATTGTGACTATAGGGCACTGTAAAATGCTCAGCTGTCAA
>NW_023365758.1:114958-124334 GCF_000003815.2 Branchiostoma floridae
GTATATACTCTACTCTGCCCTGTGTCTCCTTGTCAGAGCTGTTTGAAAAATAGATTCTTTATGACAAAACAGTATTCAGACACAGATACCTGTTTTTTGCCCATCCACTATTGATTTTTCTTGGTCTATCATTAAAGACTATGTCTATCCCCACACCTGCAGAGTATGGCGAGTATCTTGAGACAGATGAACAGCTGGTAGACTTGGCCCTGGACAACAATGTCTTCCTGTACCTGAGTCAGGCTGTCATCGCTACAGACACCTTCCACACAGAGGTAAACTTTCTGTCTCAAATGTTAGTTGTTAAATTTTGATCTACTTTTTACCTTAGGCAAGAGCTTTATGTTGTTGAATGGCTTCTTTTTTGGATGAGTAGTGTTTGTGATATTTCTTTAGCTTTTGTTCCATGTAGCTATTAAGTATAAAGTCAATTTAGATATTCTATTTTCCCATCAGGAAAGGGCATTGTGACATTCGTTGAACAACATGAAGACAAGAAAAGTCTTGGGATAGTCGTACAAATGTCGCACAAAATTCAGGTGGTCTTTTCACAGAAAAGGCTACCTTAGATCCTTGTAGGAAATTAGTTTTGTCACAGCCTGTTTTGAAATTCTATGATATCAAAATTGTAATGTGACTGGTCTGTTACCAGGGACAGTGCATTTCATTTGTATAAAACTCGATCTTTTTTTTTTGTGTGCAGGAATTCTACGTGCGGCGTTTGCACACCTTGGTGACAGACTTCCTGGTGCTGATGCCGCTGAAGGTGAAGGAGCTGCGTAGTCATGGCGACGAGGAGGCGCGTATCCTAGCGCTAGCCGCGGCGGAGGGTGTGGAACCTCCCACAGACATCAGGAGGGGGTTCGAACATCTCATGACACTGGTGAGGCTGGGCATTCTTCTGGACTGTTCTTACAACCAAGTGTTTGTACCTAAGACAATATTTTGGTGACCATCTGTCACCTTCCTCAGGGCAATACTGACTGGTTCTGTGCAGATAGTGTAGGTATGTGCAGATATGTAGTTATATTAAAAGAAAACATTGGCAATTTTAAAAACACTTGGTTACTTGTTGATAACTTTGTTACCAATGACTAACCAATCTGCTGAAACTATTCATGGATGGTCATGTTTTTGTTTGAAAAATTTTTTGCCTTGCCGCCGGCAAGGCTTTACGCCAGCTTTCTTCCATGGATGGACGGACCTGTTAACCCAGCCCTTCCAAAGCCCCTTCCAAAGGCCCTTTGTTATTTTGGGTATACAAACAGTTTTAGTAATACAGACAGAGACCAAACTGAAAACCATCATAATATAAGAAGAAACAACTCATGAATGGAAACAAAGAAAAAGAATGTGCCATTCCACCCGAGGCAGACTTGCACCCGCCCACCCTTCTGCCAAGAAACGACACATCAAAGCAAACTGGAAATTATAAAGAGGACTAGAGAGTAGAAGGAGAACACCATAGTGAAGGACTGACCACACATACTGAACATCTAACAGACAATCCACCAATAGCAAAGACAGACTGTAGCACCAAACAAAGACTACTACGACAAGGACTCTAAAAACGTAGAACCAAAACTCCCGTCCGCACACTTGCCCATTTAACAGATTGGCACCACTCAGCCAAGAAACTTTCAGAACCAAGTCGAACAAACTCCATCTTGAGTTTAAACCTAAGAGCCTCCTTGATTAGAGACACCAGCTCAATGTGAGATACGAAATTATTGTCAAAGAGAGCCTGACACCTGGACCACCAAATCTTAGACCGAGCGACGGCCAAAATGTAGGTGCAGACATCTCTCTTACACTTCTTCAGGGTAGACGACATAACACCATAGAGAGCGACCGCGCGAGAAACACGAAAACTAGAGACCACCCATCGCCTAATGAACCCTTCGACCCAAGTCCAGGTCAGGAGCACCTCGCCACAAGACCAGATGGCATGGGTAACGGTCTCCGTAGCTCTACAGTTTCTCCTCGGACAAAGAGGGGAAGGAGTTCTGTGCCAAATCGAACAAGTCAAGTAGTTGGTTTTGAGAGCCCCATGTGCGACCTTCCAGGAAAGCTCCTTTAGGTTATTCTCAAGGAGAGTGTTATGCACCGTTGAAAAAACAAGTGACCAATCAACACCCCGCTCTAAAAAACAAGCGGAAGGGGTATGAGAACGAGCTAAAATGGCAGCTTTGTACAAAGACTGCACGGTGCATATCCTGTCCCAAGTCTTCGAAGCAGAAGCATTAACAAACTCCAAGGTGAGCTTCCGCATCAAAGAATAGTGAGGTGGAGCCTCAGGAGAGTGGGGGGAACTGTTAGACCACGATGATGGTTCAAAACGACGGGCAAAAAAACCCAGCCAATATTTTGCCAACTGGACCCATGGAAGATCCGGCCGGTCAAGAATATTGGTAAACGGCCGACAATAAAAACAATTGGCCTTCACTCCAAAATCAATGAGATCCCATCCACCTTTGTCCAAAGGTAGCAAAACTGTCTGTCTAGAGACCAGTTCTGCACGATAACTCCAGAAAAACTTAAAGACGGCTCTCGTAATGTCCTTGACGACTGACTCGGGAGGAGAAAATACAGGAGCAATATACCACAAAGTAGATAAAGCAAGGTTATTAACGACGACAACCTTGCCAGCGAAGGATAAAGAGAAGCTGTCCCACCTTCGCAGAACCGCTTCAAACTTAGCTTGCCTCTCCCTCCAGTTGACTAAAGGCATATTAACACTTCCAAAAGTACCTCCCAATAAACGTATGGATACAGATGTCCATTTAAAATTCTTCGGACAATCGAGTCTTTTCCTCCAACTACCTAGCCAGAGACCCATACATTTGTCAAGATTTAAAAGAGACCCGGAACCTCTGTTATACATGTCAATAACAGCAAAGAGCCGGCGGATCGACTCATCGGTTGTAACAATAGCCGAGTTATCGTCCGCATACTGCGAGATCTTAACTTCACGGCCACCAGGCAACCTGAGGCCGTGAATCGCAGCGTCGGCCCTTACTGTAGCGGCAAATGGCTCCAAAGAAATTGCGTATAGCAGGGGTGACATAGGGCACCCCTGCCGAACACCTCTTGAGAGAGAAAAAGAAGATGATAGCGACCCATTGACGAGAACAGCACTGGTAATGTTGTGGTACAATATAGCAACCCATTTGCGGAAAACCGGGCCAAAACCCATCTTCGTAAGAGTCAAGTGAAGAAAATCAATATTCACTCTATCAAAGGCCTTGGCCTGATCCAGAGAAATGATCGCACAGTCAAAGTTATTCATATTAACATATGTAATGATATCTCTCATCAAAAGTAGGTTACATTGTATCGACCGGCCTGGTATACCGCATGTCTGGTCAGGACTGATGACCGAGGCGGCAACCATCTTAAGCCTATTGTTAAGGACCTTTGCAAGAATCTTATAATCGCAATTTAACAAAGAGATGGGGCGACGGTTCTTCGGGTCCAGAGGGTCCCCTTTTTTTGGAAGGAGAGTAATAACACCAAAACTCTGGCTCTGAGAGAGCTCGCCAGACGAAAAAACTTCCTCATAAACTGAGAGGAGATCCCCGGCAATGACGTCCCAGAAAGCGACATAAAATTCCTTCGGGAGACCGTCACTGCCAGGGGACTTATTATTCTCCATACTGCGCAATGCAGCCCAAAGCTCATCCAACGAAAGAGGACCTTCTAATGAAGAGACTTCATCAGGATCCAAAGACCCTTCTAAATTGTTACAAAGGTTATTCGCCTCACACTTATCAATAGGCTCAGCACTAAAAAGGTCTTCATAAAATAGCTTAAAAACGTCTAAAATCTCCTCGTCATCTTGGACAACACGTCCAGTAGAATCTCTGACCGAAGAAATGCGTCGCTGCCTACTTCGGGAAGAGGCCTGGCTTACAAAATACGAGGTACATTTTTCCCCCTCGACAAATTGCTTGACTCTGGACCGAACAAAAGCACCGCGAGCCTCCTCAGCGGACAACTCGGACAAGGAAGACTTAGTACATTCATACCTACGCAAGATGTCCGCCGAAGAGGCCCCGTCGTTCATCTTGTTGGTGAGATCGACAAGTTCATTATTCAAGGTAAACATGGACTCCCGTCTCTCCCTAGCCAGTTCACAAGAAATTCTGATCAGGAGAGAGCGAGTTCTAGCCTTTACATCATCCCACCAGGCTCGCAAAGAAGGAAAACCTGGTTTCAAAGTCTTCCAATTGTTAAAAGCGAGTTTAAAATCATTTAAAACTTTGTCTCTTTTTAAAATCGAGACATTACATTTCCACAAGCCAGGCTTCTTCTTCACATCCGGTAAAATTGACAAGGACACACAGTCATGGTCTGTAAAATATGCGGGTAAAAAACAGTAGTTTGAAACGACGAGGCATTTAGACGAATAAAATCGGTCCAGCCGACAGGCAATACCTTTGGTCGGCTGTCTCCAAGTGAAGACCTTTTTAGAAGGATTCTCATGTCTCCAAGAGTCATGCACATTAAAATCGGCGCAAATGTCTTTTAAAACGGTGGAACCGCCACTACCATGAGCCGGGTTCCCGCCCCTCTTATCAATATCAACATCTTCAACGCAGTTAAAATCACCGCACAAAATAAGGGGCTCAGCCCCCGACAGAAACTTATACAAATTTTTAAAAAATCCAGTACGCTCCGCAGAAATGTTAGGAGCATACATGTTACAAACTTTGAAATTACGCGCACCATCGGACAAGACGACACAGACAACACGCCCACTGTCGTCACAAGACTTTTTAACCACATCAAAATTGAAAGATGGAGAGAGTAAAATACCCACACCTCTAGATTGGGAGGAGCCCAATGCCCAAAACGCTTGGCCTCCCCATTCCTTCTCCCAGAGCACCGCTTCAGATGTTGACGAAACATGGCACTCTTGGAGGCAAACAACGTCAAATTTATGTTGACGGCAAAAGCCGAAAACCTGCCTCCTCTTCTGCGGACTACGGAGCCCACAGACATTGAGTGTAGCAATAAGAACCATGAGGCTACATAGAGAAGGAATGTCAAACAACATCGGAATGTGAGGAATTAGTGGTACAGATCATCAATTCCTTCCACACCAATTCGGTTAACAAATTGGGGGTGGACATTGTAGAGGTGCTTGAGACATAACATGGTGGTTTTAAAAAACCTCGAACAATTACCAACCTTACAAGGCACAACGTCCCCGGAGATGCCATGCGCCTTTGCAAGGTGAGATTTCAAAGACCTAAAACTATGCAAGAGTTCGTCACAACCATGAGAAATAAACTGGTTGCACACAAAGACAGCCTTATTCTTGTACAAGTCAGAGGAGATGACAATGGCTCTCGCCTTTGCTACCAAATCGGGACTTGGAGCCTGAGAGGCATCCGAAGTATCCTCATCAATGATGAGGCTTCTGGAGCCAACAGTAGAGTCAGACTCGTTACCGTCCACAGAACGAAGACTCTCCGAGGGAAACTCCTCGATAACAAGACTGGAGTCGGAATCCGGCTCCTTACGAATCTTTTTTCCTTTCGACAAAGTCTTTGCAGAGGCAGAACCCTCACTGGAATCCCCCCTACACCTTTTCCTGGAATCTTTGTCAGCAATATCAGAGTTGCCATCATGGCAGCTCTGACAAAGAAAGAGGCGATTATCGCTTTGACAAACTGGGCCCTCACAGAAAGCAAGGAGAGCAGATTCTGGAGTTATGTCTGCCTTGCACTGATGACAAGACACCACCTCCAGAGTGATTGTGTAATCCAACTCACAACCCTGACACATGTACCGACGAGTAACAGGTCGGATAGGACTGGCCGCTTTACGCCTCCTTCTCTGGGACCGGGCGCGAGGGGCCGGTACCGGAGCAGCAGATGTTGAGGGTACCTGCTCGCTAGAAGAGGAAGAAAGGCCAGGCTTAGCCAGAGAAGGAGCGGCCTCCGACAGCAAGTCCTCAGACGGCTCAACCACCGCGACCGGAGAAAACTTGGTCAGAGAAGGAGCGGCCTCCGACAGCACGTCCTCAGACGGCTCAACCACCGCAACCGTAGGAGAAACCTCCGGCTCCGCGACCCGAGAAGAAACATCCGACTTCACAGCCGAAGAAGTACCCGGGTCCACACTGCCAGGGTGACCTGGAGGCGAAACAGGATCAGATACACCAGACTCTGCGTCAGAAACATGGGCCAGTTCCGACCGATCAGTCTTATTTACAGCCTGAGGAACCCGTCCATCATGATGTTCACGGACCTGACTCACACCTGCCGGGAGCTCTTGGCTCTTAGCCCAACTGGCTCCCATCTTAATCCTGTTTGCGAAGGACAGGGGACAACGGCGGGCCGTATGTCCCTCTGCCCTGCAACTGAGGCACACAACATCGTTGGTACAATCCATGGCCAAATGCCCAATGGATTGGCATTTGTTGCAAAATGTTACTGCACAATTTGCCGACTCATGGCCTTCCTGGTTGCATCTCAAGCAGGTACGGGGCTGCCCCACATACCTGAAGAAAACCATCCTCCCGTCATACATTTTCCATGCTGATGGGATATTGCATCCCGGCTTTAAAACTACTTTGTATTGCCGGTTCCCATTTTTGATGGTCGGTCTGTCCCGGTATGTTACCATACGGGACGTGATGACGGCACAGTATTGATTTAACCAGTTCCTGACATAGTTGTCATCGAGCTCATACGGAATTCTTGTGGCCGTGACAATTATCTCCGCCGCCGCGTAAGATGACACATCCACGGCGTCTAAACCAGACAGTTTCCCCGCATACAATGTACGCTCGTGTACCGAGGAAAATGACACGTCGAATGAGTTTGGTCCCAGAGACTGAACAGCCTGAATGCTGCTCATGGGAGCCGAAACCTCGCTCAGCAAAGTAAACACTTGTTCATACGTTAACCGATCACGGTACACGGCAACTTTTATTGAAAGAGGACGCTTCATAATACAGCTTTAACTAGAACCAAATAAAACTAAAAAGGAACCAAAATATGAGCAGACAGAGCTGCCAGAGACCCTGAAAAACACTACCTGTAAATCAGACAGCCTCCACGGGCAGCAAGGGTTGAAAACGTAACGTAACTGAAGGCGTGTAACCAAACTGACACGCTTAAAGAACAACCAAGTACGAACCAATAGACTAGGCAGCCTCTCCGGGCGCTACTGGTTCTCAAACTAAATTGCTAAATTTGCCAAGGAGCAAGCCCAAGTGGAAATTTCCACTCAGACAAAATGGACACCACTGTCTGTCTCAACCCTTGAAATGCAAAACAGAGCAGCGTCCTACAATGGATGACCTCTGCCCCCTCTCAGCCCAGTCTATATAATGGGCGGGGGACAGCAGAAACTACAATGCTGCAACTAGATTTTGCAGCTGCGAAACAGGGCGAACGCCCCACAATGGATGGACCACCTCTGCCCCTCTCAGCCCAGTCAACGCAATGGGCGGGGGGCAGAAGTAAACCACAATGCTGCAACTAGATTCTGCAGTTTTAGATCAACTCATTAAAGCCCAGAGTTCAACCGACTTGCAAACCATTAGATCAACTCAATAAGCCCAGAGTTCAACCGACTTGCAAACCAATAGATCAACTCATCAAAGCCCAGAGTTCGACCGACTTTCGAACCACATACTTACGGGCAAAAACACATTGTCACAATAACGTGATCAACGTGCCGAGTTTTATGGCTTAGTTAGACAATGGTACATTCCAGGCGAGTATTAAAACGCTCTTCTAGACGCATGTTACTGTATGTGGTCCAGCGTAATAAATCTACGCTTTAACTCACCATGTTTATATAAATATATATCACAAATTGCATCAGAAGGAACTTAGTTTATAATAAAAAATAATGCATATTCATTGTGGGTCAAAAAGTTTTACAAAACCTGTTTAATGTGCCAATAATTCATCTGACATAAATTATGATAATGAGGGGGGAGGGGGGCGACATGTGGAACTCGGGATTTTTAAGCGTAGAATCTAGTCTAACTTACCAAAATAACATAAAATACGCGGCAAGGCACAGCTTTTTTAAAAAGATTTCTTGTTTAAAAACATCTTTCATGTCAAATCTCATCATATTCATATCTCAAGATCAACCCATAAATCAAATATTTGATATATCTTGATACAGTCCATCCAAACCTTCGAAAGTTACTAGTATGCTAGACTGAAGAAACTACCCTACAAGATCAATAAATAAATGCTGTACACGCACAAACATGCATATACACGCATTCATACACACAAGGACGTTCTATCACCTTGATACACACAAACATACGCACATGCATACATACAAACAGTAACACTACCGACTACCACATTAATGGTAGGTAATAAAACAAATAATACAACAAAAAACAGCGTTATTTTAGAGTAAAGTAAAACCAGGCAGCATAATCTTCAATTGGTTGAAGGCGGCTGCCTTAATCGAAAGAAGAAGAAAAATACAGTTATGTTGTTAAACTGTACGGGGTAATCAGGTAAATCAACTTTGACCTTCGATCTCAAAAGCTCAAAGGTCAGTTTCCAGGCCGCCATTTTGATTCATCGAATGATCACGGGCAAGATTCCTTTGTTTCCAGTTTGGCCATTTATAAGGCAATTCTACACATTCACAGTTAATCTGCACCATAGACCGGTAGGTAAGGCATTTGTTTACTGCCTATCCACTTTTTGTCTGCTTTTTCCTTTGTATTTTAGATTGGACAAAGGTTTCTTTCAGGAAATCGGTGATCGATTTTGTAGAAAGGGGAGGGGGGCAATAGTTACTAGTTGTTGACATAGGCAAGGATGAACAATAATACGATTTGATAACTATTTGAATTAAACGATTCCGAGGCATTTCATATATGTTAGAGGTCTTGCTCATTTGTTTATCACGATTTGTTAGACGTGTGTGTATACATCACATTTGTGTGCATTTATAGGGGGCGCGTATGTTCGTGTATCGGTGCATGTGCTTGACATCGACAAGAATTGACTATATCAAGGTTTGATAAGTCGGTTGAGGGAGTTGCCTTTGGGGAGGGGGTCTTGCAAAATTGTTACAGCTGTTTCACCATTGAGTGTATTGGTATTGGTTTTTCCACATCTACGATAAGGAATACACTGTGTAGTAGAGGCAGTGTTGTTTCACTGTTCATCATTGTTGCTTTAGAAATGGACGAAAGAAACTGCGAGGTTGCTATGGACGGTCACCAATCTCTGCACGCTAGAGACGACACAAGCAGCAGCGAGAAATTAGAAACGGCAAGGCAGCAGAACAAGGAAGGGGACATGGAAACGTGCGGAGTAGAATCTGACCATCCTCCCGAACATGGCCATATAGGGCAAGCGGACACTCTTCC
>NW_023365758.1:124488-126439 GCF_000003815.2 Branchiostoma floridae
TTAAAGAGACACATGACTATACACACAGGAGACAAGCCTTTCATGTGTGGGGAGTGCGGATACAGGACGACTTGCGTGTCTTACTTACCCATACATATGAGAAAACATACAGGTGAGAAACCCTTTAGGTGTGATCACTGCGACTATTCTGCTGCACAGAAAAGCAACTTAGACCAACACATGGTTCGATACACCGGACTTACCAAGGGCAAACCCTGCTCAACTGCGCAGAAAGGTACTTTAGATCGACACATGACTGAAGACGACGGAGAGAAACCCTTCAAGTGTGGGGAGTGCGGATACAGAACTGTTCGCAAGTCTTCCTTAGTCACACATATGAAACGACATGCAGGTGTGAAACCTTATAAATGTGACCAGTGCGACTATTCTGCTCTAGAGAAACACAGATTAGACCAACACATGTCTAGACACACCGGCGAAAAACCCTACATGTGTGGGGAGTGCGGATACAGGACGGCTTACCAGAGTGACTTAAACATACATATGAGAACACATACAGGTGTGAAACCATATAAGTGTGATCAGTGCGACTATGCTGCTGCACGGAAAAAATATTTAGACCGACACAAGGCTAAACACACCGGAGAAAAACCCTTCATGTGTGGGGAGTGCGGATACAGGGCGGCTGACAAAACTGCCTTAACCTTACACATGAGAAAGCATACAGGTGCGAAATCCTATAAATGCGACCTGTGTGACTATTCTGCTACACAGAAAGGCGATTTAGACAAACACATGGCTATACACACCGGTGAAAACCCCTACATGTGTGAAAAGTGCGGATACAGAACTGCTCGCAAGTCTGACCTATCTCGACATATGAGAAACATACAGGCGATAAACCCTACAAGTGTGACCAATTTGACTATTCTACTACGTACAGACAAAAGGTGTTTAAAGAAACACATGGTCACGCACGCTCCTTAAACAGTTTACAGTTGCAGATACTGGACGGTTGAACAACAGTTGGCTCCATGAACAAGTAAGTTAGGCCTGGTCAAACAAACCGCTGAGAAACCCTACATGTGAGTGGAACGCGGGTTCACAGGAATGGACTTTACATTTAACGGCAGTTACAGACTAAGGCCGTCTATCGTGTATTTTAAATCGTTGTGGTTATGCTTTGAAATTTCAGTTTTGCAAGTTTCTTTTCCTTTCAGATCCTTCTGCCCCTCACCAAGCCTCCTTGCGGAGTACTAGCAAGTAGGTCTTGGGCAGCTCCCAGTTGCTATGTTTTTGCTTGCCCCATTCTTACGGAAACACATATTCAACAGTAAACCGCACAATACTGCTGATAAAACTGTCCGTTGTCGAGAGAACATGTAAATACTGTTCAGAGAAAGCAGTGGAAGATGAAATGCATTTCATTTGTCAATGTTCACATTACAGTTCCGAAAGAATCAAACTTTTCCTTGAAATCTACAAAAATTTCCCAAGCTTTTATAATCTTACCGACGAACAAAAATCCATCTTCTTGCTTAAGTCGTCCAACCCCTTTATATATGAAAATGTTGGACAATTCATCTTCCACTGCTTACGGAAAAGAAGTCAAACCCATCAATTAGCTTATGTAGAAATTGATTTAGTTTAGACGTTATTCCCTTTTTTATTTATCTATGTTTATCATTTCCCTTCTTTGTTAAGTTTGTTTATGTATACCACTACTACCTTACCCTGTATGCAATTAGCCCTCGGGCATGAATTTGCTAATAAACTGATAAAAGCTCCTTGGATGTTCTAGGTCATAATGCTACCTCAACTAGGTGAATGTCAATATAACACTGCAGTCATTGACTTGGTGCTGATGTTTCATACATCATATCAAACGTTCTTGTGTATTATGCTAAAACGAATAAAGTTTTTTGAAATTGATTTTTTTTAATTAAGAAAAATCAAGCATCCTTAGATTATCTTCGTTCTACCCCCCTCA
>NW_023365758.1:126539-127711 GCF_000003815.2 Branchiostoma floridae
ATATGATAAAGTAAAATCGACTGTTTGTTCCACCTACCTCGTGCTGTTTATGCTACATATATACACAATACAAAGCATAGTTTAGAATATGAATTCTAGCCTTCGTCGGCGAATCAGTTTGTAATTTCTACGAACATCCATATTATATCACAGAGGTTTGGGCCTAGTGGGGCCAACAGCTTAACTCCAACACCCGAAATGGCGAATGCAAAACCTCACAACAAACCATGTCACCGATCTTGTGCACTTTGGAAAGGAAGGCACATTACACGACTTTCCTCACTTCACCCAGTGGAAAAATCGGTACCTAGCTTCGGCTAGGGCCGTCCCTTGGATAAGACGTTAACTGGAGGTCCGGTGTTCAGAGACAGCCGCACCTTGAGCACGTAAAAGAATCCAGCACACATATCGAAAGGATTAGGGGTCCTTCCCAGTATGAGTGGTTCAAAAACTAAAAAAAAAACTCCTTTGGCCGCAACTGGGGCAAATACTGTCGTATTGAGGTCATTAGGCGCCACTTCAGACCCTTGCTATTTATCCCCGCCTATTGTAAGCTCAGCCCCTGGCTGCGAAGAGAGAGCAGTCGGCCCAACCAATGATAACAATACTAGTAAAATGTCAGAGCTGGGCCCACCCTAGGCATTACTAGAATTACTCTGGTCCTTGAACCCATGTAATTCGATTCTTCGATCTATATAGATATGACAACTGAACTGAACTGAACTGAACACTAGTGAGAACACCCAAATCACTCTTAAAGCAGAGATATAACTTCTCATTAATTTCCATTACAGGTGTGGAACACAGTTATAGGTTAAAGAACAGGGGAAACTGTACGGGGTAATCAGGTAAATCACCTTTGACCTTCGACCTCCAAAGCAGAAAGGTTAGCCAAAGGTTAGGCCGCCATTTTGTTTGATCGGATGATCACGCCAGATCCCTTTGTGTCCAGTCTGGTCGTTTTTTAGACAATTCTACACATAAGCAGTTAATCAGTACCATAAACCGGTAGGTAAGACATATCTTTACTTCCTGTCCACTTTTTGTCTGTTAACTTCTTTGTAATTTAGACTGAACAAAGGTTTCTTTCAGGAAATCAGTGATCGATTTGTAGAAAGGGGAGGGGGCAAAGGATGAACAATAATACAGTTTGATAACTCTTTGAATTAAAC
>NW_023365758.1:127811-163979 GCF_000003815.2 Branchiostoma floridae
ACACAAACGTCTCATGTTTTTGAAGAGTATTTGAATACATGTGTGGAATTATAGGTTTGGTTTGGTTTGGTCAAACGTACTGTGAACAAACGCTTTGTGTGTTCTGTATTTGAAATAATTGTGTGAAACTTACAGCGATGATTCAGAGCAAGGGACCAGTTTGTGTGTGTTTCCACAACTACGATAAGGAATACTGAGTGTGTAGTAGGGGGACTTTTTTTTTCACCATTCATCATTGTTGTGTTTAGAAATGGACAAAACAAACAGCGGGGTTGCTATGGACGATCACCAAGCTGTTCATACTAGAGACGAAACCAGCAGCAGCGAGAAATTAGACACGGGAAGGCAGCAGAACAAGGAAGGGGACATTCCATGGGAGGAAACGTGCGGTGTAGAATCTGATCACCACCCCACACAGGGCCATACAAAGCAAGGGGACACTCTTCTGGTGAAACGTACGGTGGACAAACGCTTTGTGTGTACGAAATGTGACTACAGGGCAGCCAAAAAAGCTGAACTGTCAATACACAAAAGAAAACATACTGGTGAGAAACCCTTTAAATGTGACCAGTGTGACTATGCTGCTGCATGTAAAAGTACTTTAACGAAACACATGACTAAACACACAGGAGACAAGCCTCTCATGTGTGGGGAGTGCGGATACAGGACGACTGACGTGTCTTACTTAACCATACATATGAGAAAACATACAGGTGAGAAACCTTACAAGTGTGACCAGTGCGACTATTCTGCTGCACAGAAAAGCAACTTAGACCAACACATGGTTCGACACACCGGATTGGACAAGGACAGACCCTATCCAATTGCACAGAAAGGAACTTTAGACCGTCACATGACTCAACACGCCGGAGAAAAACCCTTCAAGTGTGGGGAGTGCGGGTTCAGGACGGCTTTCAAGTCTTCCTTAGCTACACACATTAAAAAACATACAGGCGAGAAACCCTATAAATGTGACCAGTGCGACTATTCTGCTGCAGAGAAATCCAGTTTAGACCGCCACATGCCTAGACACACCGGAGAAAAGCCCTACATGTGTGGTGAATGTGGATTCAGGACGAGTGCCAGGTTTTCCTTAACCGTACATATGAGATCGCACACAGGTGAAAAACCTTACAAGTGTGACCAGTGCAACTATTCTGCTCCAAAGAAAGGCGATTTAGACTCACACATGGCTAAACACACCGGAGAAAAACCTTACATGTGCGATGAGTGCGGATACAGGACGGCTCACAGATGTAACCTAACCGTACATATGAAAACACATACAGGTGCGAAACCTTACAAGTGTGACCAGTGCCACTATTCTACTGGACGGAAACCTGATTTGAAACGACACAAGGCTAAACACACCGGTGAAAAACCCTACATGTGTGACGAGTGCGGATACAGGATGGCTAGCAGGTCCTCCTTAACCGTACATATGAGAACACATACAGGTGCGAAACCTTACAAGTGTGACCAGTGCGACTATTCTACTGCAAAGAAAGGAAATTTAGACCGACACAGGACTAAACATACAGGAGAAAGACCTTTATGTGTGGGGACCGCGGATACAGAACGGCTAGCAGTAGATCGATATTAACCGTAGATATGAGAGCACATACAGATGTGACCAATGCGACTATTCTGTCACAGATAAAAGGTATTTAAAGAAACACATTTCTTAGGGACACAACTTACAAGTGTATACAGGACGGTCGGCAAGTCTAACATTAAAAACGATAGGCGAAGAATCAAAACACAAATGTGGTTAGAGTGACTATTCTGCTTCATAGCAAAGATGTGTATATGGTGAAAAATAGAAATAAAGTACAGATTTGTGGACTGCGGGTTCACCGAGACGGAATTCATATTTAGACGCAATACTATAAAGACTGACATCGTCTGTCAACGTGCATAAAATTTTAAATCATAGTGATCTGGAATCACAGTTTTGCCGCTTCCTATCCGTTTAGTTCTCACGCCTGCTGTACATATTTATTCATCTAGCTGCTGTTTTGAACATACTTAGATAGTGTACGCCGCTATCAGAAAATACTTCTACCAAATATCGATATAACACAGTGTAGTCTTGCATTATATCAAACGCTGTCAAATTACATTCTATTTCATGTATTATTAATGACAGTAGAAGTATTCCTAACCGTTGGTTTAACATACCTCGTGCCGTTTGACTTCTTACCCTAGTCCTTGCCAGTGGTACCTGCAGCTTAAGACTGTGCCCTCTAGTTACAGTTAGTGGTGCGTACCTAAAGCCCGGACTTGGAATTGGACATAAAAATGTTTAGGTCCAAGTCCAAAAAAAAACTAAATGTCCGGACTTGCAAAAAGCTATCTGTCACTTATATCCCTTTTCTTTTTCTAAACCATCTAAAACCTTCCATAGACAGTGAAATTTGCATTGGAAAAAGCCAAAAACATTTTGTGTTTATACTGGCTGTATATAAGTTGCATGTATTTTTCACATTGGTCATTGCATTTCAGTTCATGCTAACATGCAATTTTATATGCACCATCCCCCCTCCCCCTCAAAAAAGAAAACTTTCTAGCGCACATAATACGCAAGTATGGGTTCAGGTCCGGACTTTTAAATCCGGACCTGAACCTGAATATGAGTTTAGGTACGCACCCATAGTTACAGTTCAACAGGGGTGAAGACACTGAAGAATGGGATCCTGTCTGGACCTTTCATGATTTTGAACACCTGGATCATCTGCAGCCTGTATTCCAAGGATGGAAGTTTGAGTCTCTGAAGTTTGGAACTGTAAGGGTTTTAACACCTTTATTTACAGTTCAAGTTTATGTTTCAGTTCAAGTACAATGGGTAGATACATGTTTCAGTTCACGTACATTGGGCACATATTTCAGTTCAGGTACAATGGGTAGAACTGGAACTGTAAGGTAGTACTCTGAGCGTAGGGATCATATTTGTGGCCCTTCTCTGTGCCTTTTCCAAGTCTTGCTTGCTCGTCTTGTAGTGTGGAGCCCAGATGACATTACCATATTCCAAGCGTGGTCTATTTGTACTTATATGTTGCAATAAAAAATGTGATAAGTTTACGTATTTCCTTTAGAGGTGTAAAATAAACAAACAAATACACATAAAGACAAGCCCATGACAATTTTTGAAAGCGTTGTATTATGTTTTATGTCATACCTGTGACGCGAAAACGTTCGATACGGGTGTTCCGGACCGGGCCATAACTTCTGTATCGCACACGTTCGAAAGGCGTATCACACAGGCTTTCTTCGAGTAAATCGAACCATTTCGAGCGAGCCGTGTGCGGCACGGTTGGCAATTCGATTCGGACGTTGGAACATTGCTGTTGCAGCACTTTTTGTTCGAGGGCATCAAATTTGTTCAACTTCTGGCGCATTTCGCATCAAAACATGGGTTTTCTCAGGTGGGCATGACATAAATAAAATACAACACGGTGTATTCCGCATCACCCTCGGTCCCAGCCCTCCCGCGGGTCGGATCACCCTCGGCCGTCGGGCGATCCGACCCGCGGTCGGGCTTGTACCTCGGGTGATATGGAATACACCGTGCTGTATTCTATATTTATAGCAGGGTTAAGGTATTCTATGTTGATTCTAGATTGAATATTATGGGGTAATGAGGTATACGTTTGACCTTCGACCTCCGGAGAGCTGAAAGGTCAGCTTGCCTGTCCGCCATTTTGATTTGATGTCGTATCACGGACAAGATTCCGTTGTTTCTAGTTTGGCCGTTTTCAAGACGATTCCACACATTACCAACTAGAATAGAAGGTAAGACATTTGTTAACTGTCTATCTACTCTTCGGATGCTAATTTTCTTGTACTTTACGAACAAAGGTTTCTTTCTGGAAGTCAGTGATCGAGGGGGAGGGGGGCTATGACTTATCGCCGTCGATAATGACTAACAGATGAAAATGGCACACTTGCATTTGCCTGGGGGCGTAGGAAGTCTCTTGCTAATTTGTTTCACGTGTGTGTGTGCGTGTGTGTGTGTGTGTGTGTGTGTGTGTGTGTGTGTGTGTGTTTTGGTGCATTTCTGTGTGTCATTATATATGTATGTACAGGTGTGCACATGTGTGTGTATGCGTTTGTCAGATCTAGGATATAGACTACACCTTGTTGTATTCCATACGGATAGAGTAGCGTAGATATGTTACTGTTCCAGTACATGGACGGAAAATGTAGCATGGGAATGTGTTTTATATTCCATGAAGGTATGCAGGTATGAAGTTCTAATTTTGGAGGATTTATTGTACTTTTCAGAAATGGACGAGAGATGCGGTGAGGTCGCTATGGACGATCTGTCAACTGTTCACCCTGGGGACGAGACAAGCAGCATCGAGAAGTTAGACACGGGAAGGCAGCTGAACAGAGAAGAGGACATTCCATGCGAGGAAACGTGCGGGGTAAAGTCTGACAACCCTGCACAAGTTAAAGCAAAGCAGACGGACAGGCTTGTGGTGAAACGTGCTGTCGATAAACGCTTTGTGTGTACGGAGTGTGACTATAGGACTGCCTCAAAGGCTAACCTAGTAAAGCACACCAGAACACATACTGGTGAGAAACCTTATAAATGTGAACAGTGCGACTATTCTGCTGCACAGAAAGGTACTTTAGGCCTTCACCTTACTAAGCACACCGGAGAAAAGCCATTTATGTGTGGACAGTGTGGATACAGGACTGCTAACAGGTCTTACTTATCCGTTCATATGAGATCACATACAGGTGTGAAACCCTATAAATGCGACCTGTGTGACTATTCTGCTGCACAGAAAGGCCATTTAGACGACCACAGGGCTAGACACACCGGAGAGAAGCCCTTCATGTGTGGTGAGTGCGGATACAGAACTGATCGCAAGTCTAACCTATCCCGGCATATGAGAAAACATACAGGCGAGAAGCCCTACAAGTGTGACCAGTGCGACTATTCTTCTATAGACAAAAGGCGTCTAAAGAAGCACCTGGACAAACACACTTCTTAGGGACATAGTTTGCAAGTTAATGATAGTAGAATTATTACTAACCCCGTGCAGTTAGTTTGACCGAGGAGGTTTGTTTTCCTCTTCCTCTAGTCGTTCTTGCCAGGTGGACCTGTAGCTTGAGTTTGTGCGCTCTTGTTACTGTCTATTCAACAGGGGTGAAGAAACTGCGGACCGGGATCCTGTTAAACCTTTCATGATTTTGAACAGCTGGATCATGCCCCCTCTCTACCGCCGTTATTCCAAGAATCAAAGTTTGAGTCTCTGAACTCTGCAACTGTAAGGTAGTTCTCTGAGAGTAGGGATCATATTTGTGGCCCTTCTCTGTACCTTTTCCAAGTCTTACGTATACTTGCCCGTCTTGTAGTGTGGACCCCAGATGACATTGCCATATTCCAAGTGTTGTCTATTTGTACTTATATGTTGTAATAAAAAATCTCAATCAAGTGATAAGTTTACTTAAATTTCCTTTAGAGGTGTAAAATAAACAAAGAAATAAAGACAAGTCCTGAACAATTTTGAAAGCGTTGTATCATGTTATATTAGCAGAGTAAAGATATTCTAGATTGATTATAGATTGAATATTATGGGGTAATCAGGTATACGTTTAACCTTTGACCTCCGGAGATCTGAAAGGTCAACTTGCCTGTCCGCCATTTTGATTTGACGTAGTATCACGTACAAGATTCCGTTGTTCCTAGTTTGGCCGTTTCCAAGCAATTCGACACATTACCAACTAATTAGCACCATAAAATGGAAGGTAAGACATTTGTTGACTGTCTATCTACTCTTCGTCTACTAATTTGTACTTTACAAACAAAGGTTTTCTTCTGGACGGTCAGTGATCGATAAGGGGAGGGGGGCTGTGTTGTTAGTTTTGGCCATCAATAAATTACTAGTATGATGAAAATATGACTAACTGTTATAATGGCACAGTTGATATATTTACCTGGGGGCGTAGGAGGTCTCGTTCTAGTTTGCTTCACGTGTGTGTGTGTCACAGTGTGTGTGTGTGTGTGTGTGTGTGTGTGTGTGTGTGTGTGTATGTATGTGTATTTGTGCATTATTCTGTGTCACTTTGTGTATATATAACGTATTTGTGCATGTGTGTGTGTGTGTGTGTGTGATCTATTTTTTACAGACCACTCCTTGTTGTATTCCATGTAAATAGAGTAGAGTAGATATGTTACTGTTCCAGTAAACGGCAGATAAAGATAGCATGTGAATTTTTTTTTTTAAATCTTCCATGAAGTTCCAATTTTGGAGGTTTTATTGTTCTTTTCAGAAATGGACAAGAAAAGCGGTGAGGTCGCTTTGGACAATCTGTCGACTGTTCATCATGGGGACAAGACAAGCAGCATCGATAAATTAGACACGGGAAGGCAGCACAACAAGGAAAAGGACATTCCACGCGAGGAAACAGGCGGAGTAGAATCTGTCGACCATCCTCCAGCACAGGGCCTAACAAAGCAGACGGACAGGCTTGCGGTGAAACGCACTGTGGACAGTCGTGACTATAGCACTGCCTCGAAGGCTAAACTAGTAAGACACACAAGAAAACATACAGGCGAGAAGCCCTATAAATGTGGCCAGTGCGACTATTCTGCTGCACAGAAATGTACTTTAGACCGACACCTGACTAAACACACCGGCGAAAAGCCCTACATGTGTGGGGAGTGCGGATTCCGAACGGCTGCCAGGTATTCCTTAACCGTACATATGAGATCACACACAGGTGAGAAACCTTACAAGTGCGATCAGTGCAACTATTCTGCTGCACAGAAAGGAGATTTAAACTCACACAAGGCTACACACACCGGAGAAAAACCCTACATGTGTGGGGAGTGCGGATACAGGACGGCTGTCAGGTCTAACCTAACCGTACATATGAGAACACATACAGGTGTGAAACCTTACAAGTGTGACCAGTGTGACTATTCTGCTACAGGGAAAAGCGGTTTAGACAAACACAAGGCTAAACACACCGGAGAAAAACCCTTCATGTGTGGAGAGTGCGGGTACAGAACTGCTCAAAGGTGTCACCTATCCCGGCATATGACAACACATACAGGCGAGAAAAGCTACAAATGTGACCAGTACGACTATTCTGTTACAGACAAAAGGACTGTGGACAGACGTGACTTTAGGACTGCCGCAAAGGCTAAACTGTTAAGACACACAAGAAAACATACAGGCGAGAAGCCCTACAAATGTGGCCAGTGCGACTATTCTGCTGCACAGAAATGTACTTTAGACCGACACATGACTAAACACACCGGAGAAAAGCCATTTATGTGTGGACAGTGTGGATATAGAACGGCTTACAAGGACGCCTTAACTGTACATATGAGAAGACATACAGGTGTAAAACTTTTTAAGTGTGACCAGTGCACGTTTTCTGCTGTGGCAAAAGGCGAGTTAGACCAACACATGACTAAACACACCGGAGAAAAACCCTTCATGTGTGGAGAATGCGGATTCCGAACGGCTGCCAGATATTCCTTAACCGTACATATGAGATCACACACAGGTGACAAACCTTACAAGTGCGATCAGTGTGACTATTCTGCTACAAAGAAAGCAAATTTAGACTCACACATGGCTAAACACACCAGAGAAAAACGTTTCGTGTGTGTTGAGTGTGGATACAGGACGGCTCACAGGTCTAACCTAACCGTACATATGAGAACACATACAGGTGTGAAACCTTACAAGTGTGACCAGTGCGACTTTTCTGCTAAAAAGAAAAGCGGTTTAGACCAGCACATGGCTACACACACCGGAGAAAAACCCTTCATGTGTGGAGAGTGCGGGTACAGAACTGCTCAAAGGTGCCACCTGTCCCGGCATATGGCAACACATACAGGCGAGAAACGTTACAAATGTGACGAGTGCGACTATTCTGTTACAGACAAAAGGCATCTAAAGAAACACCTGGACAAACACACGCCTTAGGGACACAGTTTGCAAGTGTGTACACAGGACGGTCGGCAGGTCTAACGTTTAAAAATAATATAGGTAAAGACTCAAAACCCAACTGTGATCAGAGCTATCTTTCTGCTTCATAGGAAAGATATGTATACCTGCGCATGCACTGCACCTGCAATGATGAAAATAAAATAAAAGATAAAAATCTACATGTTTGTGGACTGTGAGTTTACCGATACAAACCTTATATTTAGTCGCAGCTAGAGAGGCTAACGCCGCTTAGACGTGCATCCAATTTTAAATCATAGTGATCTGGAATTTCAGTTTTGCCGGTTCCTTCCCGTTTAAGTCTCACGCCGCCTGTTCATATCTATTAATCTAGCTGCTGTTTTGAGCATACTGAGATAGCGTACGCCACTATCTGATGGAAATACATGTATTATATAATGTTCACATCAGCAGCTAAAATGATATATATTAGCTTAACAAGCTTACGGAGACACGTGTATTCTATATCCATTGATATATCACTGCTGCAATGACGAATTGATGCATATAGTATAGTAGCTGAAAATAGTAGCTTAACTAGCTAAATATCGATATAACACAATTATAACAAGTGTTATGCACTGAAAGATGAAGCGATTTAGAGTAGCGTCGACTGATCCCATAGTCCCTTAAGAGAAGCAAAATAAAAACATAATTATGCAAATATTTGACGGACAACCATCGTTTAATTGGTCGCTTTCCTAATTGGAAGGCTATCATAGGTTCAACTGCCAAGTCAAGAGCAGGTTTGAATGCGTTGTATTCGCAGAGAATTAAGTTACGTCGTTATTATTGGTTGACAATATGGGGTAATCGGGTATATAAACTTTAACCCTTCACCTCTACATCACTGGGTCAGTTTGCCAATCCACCATTTTGATTTGTCGGCGTGTCCCGCGCACTATTCCTTTGCTTCCAGTTTGGCCGTTTTCAAGACAATAATATACACATTAGCAATTATTCAACACCATCAACCGGAAGGTAGGACATCTGTTAACATTTTGTCCACTCTACGACTGCTAATTCTCTTGTCAAATGTTTCTTTCTGGAAGCCATTGATCGGTTTCTAAGGGGAGATGGGGGGGTGAGATTTAGTCATGTAGACAATGACTAACAAATCATGCCACTCCTTGGATTAAACAATTCTGAACTAGAGTTCCACGAACACATACCTTTGCCAAATAAAGCAGGTTTGTTATGTAGAATGATGTCTGAGACATAAATGTGTTACTCATAACATTTTATTTCATATGCCCGGAGTTGGTTCATAACATTTCGCCATTGCTTATACAAATTAGATCCCTATTTACATAATGATATTAAATTGTATCAAGCATCACTTCAGCTATCAGCATACCAAAAATCATGATGATCCTTTCATCCCTTCTTGACTTATTCTCTTTCAAAGTAGGAAACTAAACCGGCTCCTGCAGTTCAAGAAAAGACCTTACCGGACCCAAACATACACCTCTTACTCTCTGCCATCTTTCTCAGTTCCATATGTGTCAAGTTTGAAAGTCCTATCACGGAATGCAGTGGATTTATCAACTTTCCGCATTAATTATGCAAATTAGCTGTTTATTTATATAATTGATATCTCATTATGTAAGATTGTACTTAGGATATCTACATACCAAAAATCATGACGATCCGTCAACATGTTCATATTTTGCCATTAATTATGCAAATGAGATCATCATCTGCATAATTAATATGTATAGATATTTCTTTCTCAGCTACAAGTGTGACAAGTTTGAAATTCCTATAAAGGAATGCAGTGGATTTACAAACTTCCCTCATTAATTATGCAAATTAGCTGTCGATTTGCATAATTAGAATCCCATCATGTAAGTCTTCCCTTTGGCTATCTACATACCAAAAATCATGACGATCCGTCAACACGTTTATATTTTCTCATTAATTATGCAAATGAGGTCATCATTTGCATAATTAATATGCATTGATATCTCTCTCTTTCTCATCTATATATGTGACAAGTTTGAAAGGCCTATCATGAAATGCAGTGGATTTATAAACTTTCCTCATTAATTATGCAAATAAGATACTGATTTGCATATGTAGTATTTCATAATGTACATTGTTACTTGGGCTATCTACAAACCAAAAATCGTGACGATCCATCAACACGTTCTCGAGTTATTCTCGTCCAAAGTTTGAAAGGAAATCGGCGACTGCAGTTCCAAACAAGCCGCTAGGGGGTCCAAACTTAAAGTACTTACTCTCTGCCCCAAGGGCTACCTACCACTCAAAAATCATAACCACAGCATGTCCAGAACACGAGATATCAAAAATTGAGGTTCTGCTGCAGTACCTTAGCAAGCCGCTAGGGGGCCCATTATCGAACTTGACCTTCGTTTTCCCGACCCCTATCCACCTACCAAATATCATCGGGATCCATCCAAGGCTTCTCGAGTTATGCTGTTAACACACACACAGACAGACACACAGACCCACAAGCCTAAAACATAACCTTAGCCATTCTGGCAAAGGTAATAATTTGTCCTGGGGGTGTCTTGCTAAGTTGTCTGGGGATGAAGGAGGTCTCTTGCTAATTTGTTTCACGTGTGTATGTGTGGTATGTGTGTGTCCGTGTGTGTGTGTATGTGTGCGTGTTTGTGTCCGTGTGTGTGTACGTATGTATGTGTATATATGTGCGTGCATTTCTTTGTGGATACAGCGTGTATTTGTGCATGTGTGTTCCGTTGTGTGTGCGTGTATTGTATTCCATATGAGAGTAGAGAATAGAGGAAATATATTCCTGTTCCAGGACAACAAGGCGGGTAAAGATAGCACGGGAATGTTTTTTTTTAATCTTCCATGCATGAAATTCCAATTTTTGAGGATTTATTGTTCTTTTCAGAAATGGGCGACAGAAGCGGTGAGGTCACTATGGACCATCTGTCGACTGTTCACCCTGAGGACGAGGCTAACAGCAGTAAGACATTAGACAAGGGAAGGCAGCAAAACAAAGAGGAAACGTGCGGGGTAAACTCTGACAATCATGTACAAGTTCCTACCAAGCAGTCGGACAGGTCTGCGGCGAAACGTACTGTGGATAAACGGTTTTCGTGTTCGGAATGTGACTATAGGGCAGCCTTTAGGTCCAAGCTATTGATACACACAAGAAAACATACCGGCGAGAAACCCTATAAATGCGACCAGTGCGACTATTCTGCTGCACAGAAAGGAAATTTAGACCAACACATGGTTAAACACACCGGAGAAAAACCCTACCTGTGTCAAGAGTGCGGATACAGGACGGCTGACAGGTCTAGACTATCCGTACATATGAAAACACATACAGGTATGAAACCCTACAAGTGTATCCACACATATGAGAAAACACACAGGTTTGAAACCTTACACGTGTGACCAGTGCACATTTTCTGCTAGGACGAAATGCACTTTAGACCGACACATGGCTAAACACACAGGAGAAAAACCCTTCATGTGTGGTGAGTGCGGATACAGGACGGCTGCCAGGTCTTCCTTAACCGTACATATGAGAACACATACAGGTGTGAAGCCTTATAAATGTGACCAGTGCGACTATTCTGCTACAAAGAAAATCTATTTAACCAAGCACTTGGCGGAACACGCTTCTTAGCGATACATTTGACAAGTGCAGACACAGGGTGGTTGAAAAATCTTACGTATCCAGAACACGCACAAAATACAGATGAACACTATCAAATCAAATGCGATAAGTCCGGCATTTCTGTTTCACAGAAATGTAGCTAATAAATACACATGGTCAAATACGCTGTAGTTTATGAATACACCAATCCTACATGTGTGATGAGTGCGGATTCACCGGGATGGAACTTTCGTATACGTAGTTGCATAGCTAAAAAGCCGTATATCAGTACCCACTATGTTCTAAATCATTGTCGATATACTCCTAGTTTTGCGATAAACCACTTCCTTTTTGTTCAGACCAATGACGTTATTAACGCCCGTTGTACGCTAGACCTTGTACATATTGTATGCTTTAACATGATAGAAACATTCTGTATTATATGCATGCCAATAAGCAGTTACACTTACTTATTTTGGAAATCATATCCAGTTGCTTGAGTAACTGCTTTTTGGCGTATCTTATCACCTGGTTGTCTAACCTTCATTGACGTATTAAACTGTATGTTATTTCTGTAATAAAGAATTGATACGGATATTACTGACTGAAAATCCTAGCTTATAGGTATCCAAACGTCGATTTAACACCATGTCTTTGACTTTCTACTTTATTTCTTTGTTACATTCTAAGCGAAGGGTTGTTACTTTTATCATTATAGCCTTCTGATAATTTACATCACAATGATAAAGTTCGTTCAACCCAACTTTGCTTTCCGTGATGTTTATCCAGATCAAATGTAACGAGAAAGCATCCTGTTATTCAACTAAATCACTTTTGCATATCATATCATCGCTAGAATAAAATAATTGTTCTCCAAGAGATCTCTGCAGTGTCACTGACGAAAGACATGGAATGGTGTCTGAAACGTCTGACCTTTTTCAAAATCATATCCAGTTGCTTGAGTAACTGCTTTATAGCGTACATAACTTTATAGTATACATAAGTCGAGTCGTTGTGGACCTTGCGTTAGCACTTGCACGACTGGGATATGCCTAAATAATTGCAAAGTCCAAAACACTCTTTGAAAGAAAATACTAATTATGTATTTATTTGTTTATTCTATAAGATTTTTATTCATTTATATTATAAGTCAATTATATTATAAGTCATATTATTTTCCAAATACAGTGGAACGCATGGCGGAACAGGTGTTTCTTGTTAGAAGACACCTTTTTCAAGGCCGCTACACCGAAAATATAGTACTCTACTCTACTCTACTCTACTATGTTCACATGGATTTCCTTTAGAGGTGTAAAACCGGCAAAGTTTAACAAACAAATAGAATTGAAAGGGTTTACATAGGTTAGAACATTATGGGTAATCAGGTATATCAACTTTGACCTTCGACCCTCATGGTGCACAAGGGTCAGTTTGCCTGTCCGCCATCTTGATTTGTCGGACGATCACGCAAGGTCCTTTGCCTCCAGTTTGAGGCTGTTTTCAAGACAATTCAGCACATCAACAGTTATTCAACCCCATAAACCGGTAGGTAAGATCTTTCTCTACTGCCCGTCCACTCTTCGTCTTCTAATTCTTTTGGACTTTAGAAACAAAGGTTACTAGAACTAACGTAAGGTTACCAGTTTACGGTCGATTTGTTAATAATGCCGTTTTATGGAAAGCGCGCAGGTCGGGAAGTGAAAAGCTGTCCTTAATTGGAAGACATCAAAGTCGGTCTGCGTCAAGCTCTGTGTGGCATCATATTTCTTCTGAGGATTTCTCGCCGTACGAGCGTCTTTAATAAACAAGTCTGCAGCCAAGAATCCTTCCAGGGTGACCAATTTACGGTCAGTTGGGTGTTTCTCCATGAGGTTATTTTTCTAAAGCACATATATCTGATCATTTCCCTTAAAAGTCCCCCACGTAGTTCACTGAGATAACACAATGGATAAATTGTTTACATATGGCCATGCCGCCACTTTGCATCGCCGCTAAACGTTATCGGTAAGTCATCTTTGCCCCAACAGAACGCCACTCAGAGCGCCATGCTGTTCGACAACTTGCACAATGCTACTCATAATAATGGCAACGCATTTGGATGTTGTTATCACCTGTATAGATAGGAGCTGGCCTTGAAATGCGTTCAGTATACATGTGGCTTGCTCACACCGTGCCCTCCCCAGGTTTGGTTTGAGGTGATGTTTCAATTCATAAAGAGTTTGTTGGATTTTAAAGAGGGGACGAAAATAGCCGTCTAGAATTACGATCAGAACCGGGTCATCTGTAATAGTGTTGTGCGCACTCAAGCGTAAATGTAAATTGTTGTCGGACTTTTCAGACGTGATTTGCTGGATGCAAAGTTATAGGATAAATAAGGCAAGACACATAGATGATATAAATGTACTTCTTTCCAACTCAAGAGAATTTTCTTTTTTACAATTGACCTCGAAGTCTGCATCCACCAATAAGTGACCGTAAACTGGTCCTGCACGTAAACTGGTAACCTTACGTTAGTAGAAGTCAGATCAAACCAGTATGGGGAGGGGGGTATTACGACGTAAATGAGTTGTAGTTTTATCAATGCAACGGTTCGATGATTCTTTGAATTAAACGATTCTGAAGCATTTTGCCATCGGGGCGGGGTCTTGCTAAATTGTTAGTCAATTTGTTATACGTTTGTACATGAGCGTGAACAACAATCCAACAAGGCGGGTATAGATAGCATAGGAATGTTTTTTCATCTTCCAATCCATGCATGAAGATCCAATTGTGGACGATTTATTGTTCTTTTCAGAAATCGGCGAGAGAAGCAGCGAGGTTGCTATGGACGATCTGCCAGTTGTACACCCTGGGGACGAGGCAAGCAGCAGCGAGAAATTAGACACGGGAAGGCAGCAGAACAAGGAAGAGGACATTCCATGCGAGGAACAGTGTGGTGTAGAATCTGACCATCCTCCCGCACAGGACCCAACAGAGCAGACGGACAGGCTTGTGGTGAAACGTACTAAGAACAAACGCTTCGAGTGTACGGAATATGACTATAGGGCAGCCTCAAATGTTAAACTATCTCGACATATGAGGAAGCACACTGGCGCAAAACCTTATAATTGTGATCAGTGTGGACATTCTACTGCACAAAAATGTAATTTAGACAAACACATCGCTAAACACACCAGCGAAAAACCCTACAAGTGTGGAGAGTGCGGATACAGGGCGGCTGACAGGTCTGCCCTAACCGTGCACATGAGAACACATACAGGCGTGAGACCTTATAAATGTGACCAGTGCAACTTTTCTGCCGCACAGAAATGCAATTTAGACGGACACATGGCTCAACACACCGGCAACAAACCCTTCATGTGTGGAGAGTGCGGATACAGGACTGTCCACAAATCTAAACTATCCAGACATATGACAACGCATACAGGTGAGAAACCCTATAAATGTGACCATTGCGACTATTCCTCTGCACGGAAATCTGATTTGGATCGACACATGGCTAAACACACCGGCGAAAAACCCTACATGTGTGGAGAGTGCGGATACAAGACTACTGGTAGGTCTTCCTTAACCAGACATATGAGAACACATACAGGCGTGAAACCTTATAAATGTGACCAGTGCGACTATTCTGCTGCAAAGAAGAGCGATGTAGACCGACATATGGCTACACACACAGGAGAAAAACCCTACTAGTACGTGTGTGGTGAGTGTGGATACAGGACTGCTCGCAGGTTTCATCTATCCCGACATATGATAAAACTAGTGAGAAACCCTACAAATGTGACAATTGCGACTATTCTGCTACGGACAAAAGGTATCATCAAGAAACACTTGGTCAAACTCACTTCATATGGATACAGTTGAGAGTCGCAGATACACATCTTAACTTTCCAGACTGTACATGAAAAAAGGACAGGTGAAGACTCAACACACAAATGTGATTAGTGCCAATATTCTGCTTCATGGAAAAGAAATTTAGACTTACACATAGACGTATGTTTAGTCACGGGTATGGAACTCATATTTAGTCACAACTAGAGACTATAAAGCTGCGACACATGGCAACACATACAGGTGTGAAGCCGGCTACAAATGTGACCAGTGCAACTAGTCTGCCAGACGGAAAAGCTATTTAAATCAACACCTGGTTAAACACAGTTGAAAGTTGCCGATACGGGACAATTGACAGGTCTGGCCTGTATTAAAGCACGTGAAAATACTATAGGTTAAGACTCAAACCACAAATGCGATTATGATTATATTACTAGGGTGATCTACATGTGGAAAAATGAAATAAACGATGTGAGTAGAAGTTGAATGTAGTCATTATGGTTTTATTCAGATATCACATTCTTACATCAATGAATGTATTCTTCTTTGTCAGTGTCACTAACGCGGACGGCTGTCTGAAACGACTGACCGTTTCCAAAATCATATCCAGTTCCTGAGCTTTTTGGGATATATTACTTTCAAATAAGTCCCATTGGGCCTTTTCCGACCGACTAATCGAGCCTTCACCATATTGTATCCATTCCTAGTCTTTGTAGTTCTGAGACGAGACGCCAGCAATATTCTGAAGCCTGCCCAAGGGCGCACCCGGGGTAGTCATGGCTACAAATATCAACACATATTCGCACGCACTGACATTAACAAACACTCCTTTTTCCCACGAACAATTCCCAAGTGGAATGCCCTGCCTGGCACGGTTGTAAGTGCTCCCGACGTTGAGCACTTCCGTGCCAGGCAGGCGGCCTGTCCGCCCTAACCCAGGAGCCTCAGCTCCTCGCGGGGTCACACCTTGTAGATGTAGATGTAGATGAGTTTGGAGGATGCTACTTAGTTCAATTAATACATAATCTCTGCATCCGTTTGATTTCATAGCAGATCGGCGTAAAGAAGTACGACAAAAACAATATATTGCAATCCATACTGTAGTATGGATTGACATATAATAAACTAAATATTCCAACTTAAAAATAAGGAAGACAGTGGTGGATACTGGATAGAGATTTACTGGAAGTTTAGTTGTCAGCAAGTACTCGGGGTAAATCTATTTGTTTTCTTTTGGTCTTGGGCCCCGTTCATACATGGATTCGCAAATCGGGATTCACCCAGTCAGGAGGTGGATTCGAGGGATCCGGATTAATCCCCCTCTAAGTAGTCGGATTCTGAACGATCGTACCAGGATTAGATCAGGATTAGTGAATAGGGATTTGCAAGTTAGCCAGATCAGGATTCAATAGGGGCTGCACGAGCAACCTCCATGGAGGAGCTCTACAGAGCTGACCTCCATGGAGGTTGCTCGTGCAGCCCTCCAGCTCCACCGTGCGAGCTCTATGCGCTATGAATACAAACACTTGGTTCTCGTCACCTTCATGGAATTTTTAGTACGACATGGAGGAGGTTCTCTCGTAGACGACAAACAACCGGACGGAACTAGCAGCTGTACGCAAAACATGGTACACGGGCTATGAATGTTTTTTGATTCACGTCACCCAAAACAAATTGGTCTTAGCGCTCTATACAGTAACAAAGGGCTGTTTGAGTAGCGCTCTACGGGTTATGACTGTAAACACTTGGTTCGCGAAACCCAAAACAAATCGGTCTTAGGGCTCCATTCAGAGATACTGTAAACAACAAACACACGGAGCCGATAGCTGATCGAGCAACTCCACGGGCTATATAAATGTAAACACTTGGTTCACGTCACCATCAACAAATCGGTGTTTAGGGCTCCATACAGAGATATTGTAAACAACAAACACACGGAGCCGAAAGCTGTTTGAGCAGCTCCACGGGCTATATGAATGTAAACACTTGGTTCACGTCATCATCAACAAATCGGTGTTTAGGGCTCCATACAGAGATACTGTAAACAACAAACACACGGAGCCGATAACTGATCGGGCAACTCCACGGGCTATATGAATGTAAACACTTGGTTCACGTCACCATCAACAAATCGGTGTTTAGGGCTCCATACAGAGATATTGTAAATAACAAACACACGGAGCCGAAAGCTGTTTGAGCAGCTCCACGGGCTATATGAATGTAAACACTTGGTTCACGTCACCATCAACAAATCGGTGTTTAGGGCTCTATACAGGGATACTGGAAACAACAAACACACGGAGCCGAAAGCTGTTTGAGCAGCTCCACGGGCTATATGAATGTAAACACTTGGTTCACGTCACCATCAACAAATCGGTGTTTAGGGCTCTTTACAGGGATATTGTAAACAACAAACACACAGAGCCGATAGCTGTTTGAGCAGCTCCATGGGCTATGAATGTAAACATTTGGTTCACGTCACCCAAAACAAATCGGTCAGAGCTCTGTCCAAGCAGCGCTCCACGGGCTTTGAATGCAAACACTTGGTTCACGTCACCCAAAACAAATCGGTCAGAGGTCTGGCCAAGCAGCCCTCTACGGGCTTTGAATGTAAACATTTGTTTCACGTCACCCAAAACAAATCGGTCAGAGCTCTGTCCAAGCAGCGCTCCACGGGCTTTGAATGCAAACACTTGGTTCACGTCACCCAAAACAAATCGGTCAGAGGTCTGTCCAAGCAGCGCTCCACGGGCTTTGAATGTAAAAATTTGATTCAAGTCACCCAAACAAATCGGTCTTAGGGCTCTATACGGTAAACGGAGGGCTGTTTGAGCAGCTCTACGGGCTATATATGTAAAGATTTGGTTCACGTGAATTACCCAAGAAAGTGAATATTTTTTTCTTCAAGCGGATTTTTGGTCACAGAATAGTGAGTTGGGAAAAGTACTAGTAGTCGGAATTTATCGGTTCGCTCCCTTCACGTGGTGACCCAACCTCTGCTGAGAGAATACTGATACTTGTTTGCCATTGTAAAGAATGCAGAAACTTCGCACCTTTATGCTAATTCTGTTTTGGTTTACTTCAGGCTCAGCCCTGTAACAAGTTTGTAGACATCTTTGGCAAATTATACTCCTTTGCTGGCTAATTCCTTCCCCAGCTTCTGTTACTTTTTTAATGCCACCGGAGAAATCTGCTTGGAGATTAACATTTTTGGTTCAATACGAAAAAAACTACACATATGGCTTCATAAAGATATATTTTGACCTGTTATGAGGAGATCTCTAAAGAAGGGGTGCCTGCTTTTATAAGAATATAACGGCTTTCGTAAAAGTACGAATTTATAGTTATCTTATACGATTCATTACCAAAAAACACACGGATTTGAATTCAAATGAGCTTTGCGAAATGCACACTAAATTTGCGACTAGTAGAGCTCGTATGAATTCCGTAAAAACAAGGACGTTCTATCAGACATTGGTAAAAACAACCCATTAATTGAATGAAGCGGTTTGTTGGCTCTCGCCAGGAAAGCCCGAAGTTCGCACCTCCGTGCTAATCCGAAATCGCCCTTACCACGCCATGACACTGACGCCGGAAGCAGCTGGCTTATCGTCGTATAACTTTCCAAGCAGATGTTGGTCGAGTAAAATTTCCCCGCTGGTCCTAACGGCATATGAGATGTTCACAATGTTGAAGACTCTACTAACCTGTACATGGTAGATTGGAGAGTGGGTCATGTAGTCTGGTAGAGCAAAAATGATATAAGGTCCTTGGGAAGAGTACTATAATGTCAAAGTACAGTTTTCGCAAACTATCTTTGACTACTAGTATTGAATCAATATTAATCTCAAAGGTTTTAATATTGAACACAAGTTTGTAAGCTCTTCACAATTCAGGCAAAGGACACCTTTTGTGATCACTACACTCCTTCGTCTGAGTTTGGTACTTATTAAGTCTATTAACCTTAGGCCTGATCTGATTGGCGATCAAAGAAACACACAAATCTGACTTAATTCATATGAGTTGTACGGAATCCATACGAACCTTTAGAGCTCGTATGAATTCCGCAAATATGTCCTGAATACACCCCTGTAACGACAGACATGGTACATCATGTATGCTTCACCTTCAAGAAATCATATTTCTCAAACCACCCCCTTCCCACCACACTCACAAACACGACTGTAACAATGATTTTTCTCTTTCATGGCAAATCAAAACAACCCTTTCATTGAATGAAGCAATCGGTGAATTGTTTTTCGCTCTCGCAAGGAAAGAAACTAGCGGTGCATATTTTGTCGATTTCATATTGACCAACAAGTTCCAACTGTGTGAATGAAAACGAGATAACGCTCACAGACGGTATGCCAAACAAAGTGTAGACCACCCGGGTAACTTTCACTGGGGATGATGCCATTCTGTCAAAGGGGGGGGGGGAGCCAACTCACAAACAACACGTAATTGTTGTTTTTCACTTTTATTTCTACGTACACCGACAATAAAGAGACTGTGGAGAAATAAAAAGATTGGAAAAATAGATAAAGCAAAGATAATATCGTAACATGGACATCTGCAATGTAATAATGTCTGTATAAACCCCTGCAGTTGGTACATCTAAGTGGAATAGCCGAAACAGGCAAATACACGCTTGGATGGGGTGTTCATCTGAAAGCTCCAGTTTGCAAGAAGTAAACTGAGTACCCAACATGATGTCTGTTGTTGCAAACCTCGTGCCAAGGAAGTTTTCTAACCTCCTTGCTCGTACCCAAGGAGGGCTGGATATCAAACCTTTAGAATTTATAGATAGTGTAACAGTGGTGTTCAGGTACCGCCTACCGTCCTTGTCCACGAGCTCTAGACCTGTTGTGGCGACAGCGATAGCGGTCATGATTTGCAATCCGCCGACCCGCCCGTATTCGATCCCCGATGTCGGCATGTTTGTTTCTTTCTGTTCTTACTCGCCCCTCGTATTTCTACACTTGGTACTTTGACTTTATTCCTATACCGGACTACATGTACATGACCTTCTCTCCAAGCAGAGGTTGGTGGGAAAATCGCGACATTTTCCTGTCCTAATTTTTTTCGACCTTCAAAAAAAATATGAATCAAAGTAAATGGTCACGATTTTCCCCACGGACCTCTGTTTGGAGACTACGCCATAGGCCAGAACTCAGCCAGCTGCTTCTGGCGTCAGTGTTCTGGTGTGGCAAGGGCGCGCTTTGAGACGATTTCGGATTAGCACGGAGGTGCGAACTTTCAGCTTTCCTGGCGAGAGCCGACATATAAACAATGCACCGCTTGCTTCATTCAATAAGCGGGTTGTTTTTTGTTCTTTCAACCTTTGTATGAAACCAAGGATTTTTTAAGCTCCTTGATCAAACCATACAAAAAATTAACAATTATTACTAGTTTTTGTGTGCATTGCGCGCGCGCGCGCGTGTGTCGGGGGGGGGGGGGCGTTCTGTTGCCCACTTTGCAAAAACAACATGTGGTCCTTGGTTGCATAAAAGAAATATTTAGACCTGTTGCAAACCTCGTTCCAAGGAAGTTTTACCTCATTGCCCGTATCCGACAAGGATGGGTGGACTTGTTTTGGGTGACGTGAACCAAGTGTTTACATTCATATAGCCCGTGGAGCTGCTCAAACAGCTATCGGCTCCGTGTGTTTGTTGTTTACAGTATCCCTGAATAGAGCCCTAAACACCGATTTGTTGATGGTGACGTGAACCAAGTGTTTACATTCATATAGCCCGTGGAGTTGCTCGATCAGTTATCGGCTCCGTGTGTTTGTTGTTTACAGTATCCCTATATAGAGCCCTATAAACACCGATTTGTTGATGGTGACGTGAACCAAGTGTTTACATTCATTTAGCCCGTGGAGCTGCTCAAACAGCTATCGGCTCCGTGTGTTTGTTGTTTACAGTATCCCTGTATAGAGCCCTGAACCCGATTTGTTGATGGTGACATGAACCAAGTGTTTACATTCATATAGCCCGTGGAGCTGCTCAAACAGCTTTCGGCTCCGCGTGTTTGTTGTTTACAGTATCTCTGTATGGAGCCCTAAACACCGATTTGTTGATGGTGACGTGAACCAAGCGTTTACATTCATATAGCCCGTGGAGTTGCTCGATCAGTTATCGGCTCCGTGTGTTTGTTGTTTACAATATCTCTGTATGGAGCCCTAAACACCGATTTGTTGATGGTGACGTGAACCAAGTGTTTACATTTATATAGCCCGTGGAGTTGCTCGATCAGCTATCGGCTCCGTGTGTTTGTTGTTTACAGTATCTCTGAATGGAGCCCTAAGACCGATTTGTTTTGGGTTTCGCGAACCAAGTGTTTACAGTCATAACCCGTAGAGCGCTACTCAAACAGCCCTCTGTTACTGTATAGAGCGATAAGACCAATTTGTTTTGGGTGACGTGAATAAAAAAACATTCATAGCCCGTGTACCATGTTTTGCGTACAGCTGCTAGTTCCGTCCGGTTGTTTGTCGTCTACGAGAGAACCTCCTCCATGTCGTACTAAAAATTCCATGAAGGTGACGAGAACCAAGTGTTTGTATTCATAGCGCATAGAGCTCGCACGGTGGAGCTGGAGGGCTGAACGAGCAACCTCCATGGAGGTCAGCTCTGTAGAGCTCCTCCATGGAGGTTGCTCGTGCAGCCCCTTCTCTCAGGATTATTCCCCACTAGGAGTAATCCGGATCTGGTTTATCTCCCATTGGTGTTATCCGGATCAACATAAATCCCATAGGAGTAATCCAGATCGGGATTAATCCTCTTTATGAGGACTTGGACCATGATTCGTGGAACTTGGACCATGATTCGTGGAACTTGGACCATGATTCGTGGAACTTGGACCATGATTCGTGGATGCTATGGACGGACTGTCAACTGTACACCCTGGCGGCGAGACAAGCAGTAGTGAGAAATTAGAGACGGGAAAGCAGCAGAACAACTATCCATAAGTTACAAAGTCGTTCCAAATACCCGCGCATACATACCATCTATGTGCACAAAATAGCAAAGGTCCACAACATAAATTGGCAGTTATTAAATCAAATAATTCATTCGGACTTTTATATAATCCTATCCATCCTAGCTAGCACACTTGGGAGTCCTTACTGTGTGACGTCACGACCCGATAATTTGTCTTACCAAAGAATACATCGTAGACAAATTGTTGTTTTCAGAAAATACCAGCTTTTTTCGTGAATGGTATAGGAACTTACAATAAGGTCAACTCCACTTAACCAACTCACAGACACTTTGTTGGCAGTGTGGTGTAAGCAGGTATATCAACTTTGACCTTCGACCTGCACAGATGAGCGTGACCGCCATTTTGATTTGTCGGGGCAGCACGATTCTTTGTCGCCATTTTCACGTCAATTCAACACCTCAGGGATCAAGCAACGCCGTCATCGGGTAGGTAAGGCATGTGTGAACTGCCTTTGTACCCTGGGTCTGTTACTTCAGTGTTAAGAACTTCAGAAACAGCGGTTTGTGTACTAGGAAAATAGTACTAGTAATCGATTTGAGAGGGGGAGGGGGGCATTAGTACCCATTGTTATGTGCCTTTTTGTGTAAACTAGCTGTGGTTATCGACAACGAATGACAATGCCGCGGCAATGTCGCGGTTTTATAATTTTTGTATTCATCGCGTTTTGGGGTCGTGGATACGGGTCTTCGTCAATTGTTTATGGCGATTTCCCTTGTGTCGTTGTGTGTTACACGTGTGTGTGTGTGTGCTTCTAAACGTTCTATGTGTTGTGTTTATGTGTGTACGTGGGTGGGTAGATGCAGCTATGTATTATATGTGTTGTGTGTGTGCGTGTGTGTGTGTCGGGTGTGTTGGTCTACGTATGTATGTGTGTGTGTGTGTGTGTGTATGTGTGTGCGTGTGTGTGTGCTTCTATGTGTTGTGTTTATGTGTGTAGCTACGTGGGTGGGTGGGTGGTTGGATGCAGCTATGTAAATGTGTTGTGTGTGTGCGTGTGTCGTGTGTGTTGGTGTATGTATGTGTGTGTGTGTGTGTGTGTGTGTGGCAGCCACTGTGTGTGTGTGTTTGCGTGTCTGCAAATTTATGCGATGCTGCACGCCAGACATTTGCGACCAGTATGGCAGAAATTTGGACAGCAACCGTGTAATAGGATTTCCCAGTATAGTAATATTCATGAATTAAGTTCTTTTGACGTCATCAAGTCGGTTAAACGCACCATGTACAAGAGGATGAGTGAGTGAGTGAGTGATATTAATTTTGAGTTCATTTCTAACAGTTTACTTGCGAAACCCATACAAATGAACGGGCTGAGACCTCCGGTGATATGGGATACACTTATATTTACTATACTGTTATCCACAAATGGGGAGATGAGGGGAATATGGATATAATGGGAATGTTTCCTATTCTTCAATTTCGGATGATTCATAGTATTTCTCTTTATTGTTGCTTCCAGCAATGAACAAGAGGGGCAGTGAGGTTGGTATGGACGACCAGCCAACTGTACACCCTGGCGACGAGGCAAGCAACAGCGAGAAATTAGACACGAAAAGGCAGCAGAGCAAGGAAGAGGACATTCCATGCGAGGAAACGTGCGGAGTAAAACCTGACCATCCTCCCGCACAGGGTCGAACAGAGCAGACGGACGGGCTTGCGGTGAAACGTACCGTTGATAAACTCTACGCGTGTACAGAATGTGGCTTCAGTACAACCTCAAAATCTGGCATGTTACGACACGCAAGAAAATATACCGATAAGAAATCTAATAGATGTGACCAGTTCGACTGTTCTGCTGGATTTAAAGACGATTTAGATGGACACGTGGCTAAAAGTACGAGCGAAAAGCCGTACATGTGTGGGGAATGTGACTACAGTACGGCTGACAGGTCTCACCTATCCCGGCACATGAGTAGACATACAGGTGAGAAACCTTATAAATGTGACCAGTGCGACTTTTCTGCTGCACAGAAAGGTAACTTAGACCGTCACATGGCTACACATACTGGAGACAAACCCTACATGTGTGGAGAGTGCGGATACAGAACCGCTCGCAAGTCTACCTTATCTCAACATATTACAACACATAGTGGCGACAAACCCTTCATGTGTGGAGAGTGTGGATACAGGACTACTACCAAGTCTAACCTGTCCAGACATATGAGATCACATACAGGTTTAAAACCTTATAAATGTGACCGGTGCGAATATTCTGCTGCATATAAAGACAATGTGGACCGACACAAGGCTATAAAACACACAGGAGAAAAACCCTACATGTGTGGAGAGTGCGGATACAGGACGGCTAGCAGGTCTTCCTTAACCGTACACATGAGAACACATACAGGCGTGAAGCCCTATAAGTGTGACCAGTGCGACTATGCTGCTACAAAGAAAAGCTATTTAACCAAACACTTGGCCGAACACGATTCTTAGCGATACATTTGACAAGTGCAGACACAGGACGGTTGAAAAATCTTACGTATCCAGAACACGCACAAAATACAATGATAGTAATGATAATCTTTATTGCATATTCATGCCCGAGGGCTACATGCACAAAATGACCACATGTGGACTTATGGATGCAGAGGAAAAACTTAACTAATACAATGATTTTATAAACTAGGCTGAACTATACAATGCTTTTAAACTAGGCTAGCTAAAATGGAAGGGAAGTAAGACACCATGTGTTACAATCGCTAATGGCTGCATCTAACACGTCCTTCTCTCTTTGTGAAACACATGGAGACATATTCACATATTGCGTCAATAGCATGATCGTCCGTGCATGACATCAAGTACTTAAATAAGTCTTGTTTTGACACTTTCTTGTAATTATTGTCTAGTCGTATAGCATTGTATACGGATTGGCGTTCGTATTCATATAATGTACAATCTAGTAAAAACATGTGTCTCGTCTTCGATATACAAATGGTCACAGAATTTACATGTTCTATCATTTACAAAATACAGATGAAGACTATCAAATCAAATGCGATAATTCCGGCATTATCTAATGAATACACATGGTCAAACACGTTGTAGTTTATGAATACACCAACCCAACATGTGTGATGAGTGCGGATTCACCGGGATGGAACTTTCGTATAGTTGCATAACTATTAAATAGCCGTATATCAGTATCCACTATTTCAGGACAAAAGAGACCAAAAAAGTTACTATTACACAGAAGAAGTGGCAAGGGCAAGATGTAACAGCAACATGTAACTGGAGAAAATGATCCGCTAACAATTTGTCAAATCAGTATGGCTAGAGAGATCGTTGTAAACGTGGCGGTATTATGATAATAGATGTTAATTGTAAATGTAACAACGTCCGGAATTTCGAGAGCCAAGTACAAAGTTTGATAGCTACGTATCTGCTGTAGTCAGAGATGTAGTCATGAAGCCATACATGTAGATATCACAATATGTGTAATTGTCAAGGTCTTTTTTCTCAATAAAGCTTAAGGAAATAAAAAAAAAAAGAATCAGTATCCACTATGTTCTAAATCATTGTCGATGTACTCCTCGGTTTGCGATAAACCACGTCATTTTTGTTCAGGCCAATGTCGAAGTGAACGCCCGCTGTATGAATATCTAATAAGCTAGACCTTGTGCATACTGTATGCTTTAACATGATAGAAACATTCTGTATTGTATGCATGCCAATAAGCGCTTACACTTACTTATTTTGGAAAATCATGTCCAGTTGCTTAAGTAACTGCTTTTTTGCGTATCTTATCACCTTGTTGTCTAACCTTCATTGACATATCAAACTGTATGTTATTTCTGCAATAAATCTTTGCTTATAGGTATCCAAATGCCGACTTAACACCATGTCATTGGCTTTTTACTTTATTTCTTTGTTACATTCTAAGCGAATCGTTGCTAGATTATATTCTTTATCTATCATTTATAGCGTACTTTTATCATTATAGCCTTCTGATAATTTGCATCACAAAAATAAAGAGCCAACTGTACGTTCAACCCAACTTTGCTTTCCTTGCTGTTTATACATGTCATCTATGAGGGTTCATTCATAGTTAGGATAAACCTGTTCTCCAACTAAATCTCATTTGCATATCAATTTATAGCTAGAATCTCCAACAGATCTCCCCAGTGTCACAGACGATAAGACATCGGATGGTGTCTGCAACGTTTAATGTCTGACCGTTTCCAAAATCACTGCTTGAGTAACTGCTTTTTAGGGTACATTGGCTTTATATGGGGTTTTCATTGACTGACGTCATACTAATTATAATTTTAATACACCGACGACCATGCCGGCGGGTAATTGAATTAAGCAGTAGCATTTTCGCGAGGTTAACAGAGGTTCGCTGGAATCCAACATTGCGCAGATGACGTCAATCAAGTAGCCTGTATAGTATATTATGGGAGTATAAGTGGAGTCCTTGTAGACCTTGCGTTACCGACAGCGTCACAGGGATATGCCTACGTAAGTGAAAAGTCACAAGCACTATTTGGTCGATCAGGCTGATATGTTTACATGGATTTCCTTTTAGAGCTGTTAAACCAGCAAACATACAAACAGACAGCGTTAAAAGCGTTGATTAAGCAGTGAAATAAAGTTACATCGTTGTGACATGTTAAAACATTATGGGTAATCAGGTATGTCAACTTTGACCTTTGACCCTCACGGTGCACAAGGGTCAGTATGCCTTTCCGCCATCTTGATTTGTTGGAATATCACGTAAGGTTCATTTGCCTTCAGTTTGAGGCCATTGTCCAGACATTTCAACGCATCAGTATATAATCAACCCTATAAAGTGGTAGGTAAAACCCTTTTTTACTGCCCGTGTGCGCTCTTCGTCTTCTAATTGTTTTGTACTTTAGAAACAAAGGTTCTTTACGAGAACAAGTAAAAGTCAGATCAAGCCTGGCGAGGGGGGCATTACGACGTAAATGAGTTGTAGGCATGTTGTTGTTGGATGTCCATCGTCACTTCGATGATGACTTTGATGATGGCATCGATGATGGCATCGACAAGGTTAATAAATGCAACGGTTGATGACTCTTTGAATTTTGAAGCATTTTGCCTTGGGGGCAGGGTCTTCCTAAATTGTTGCACGTTTGTAAATGCGTGTGTGTACTAGCATGTGTGTTTGAGTGCATGCATGTGTGTGACTGTGTGCATGCATGTTGTGTATCTTTATGCATTGTGTGTGTGCGTGTGTGATCTTGGATATGGAACAGGCTTGTATTCAATATTTACCCCTGTTGTAGAATAACAAATAGTATTGACTACAGGGAGTGTTTCCTATCTTTCAGTTTTAGATGATTTGTTGGTCGATCTTCGTAGAAATGGACCAGAAAAACAGCGAGATTGCCATGGACGATCTACTAACTACACACCCCGGAAACGAGACAGACAGCAGCGACAAATCAGACACGGGGAAACAGCAGGATGAAAAGGGGGACATCCCATATGGGGAAAAGATCGGAGAAGAATCTGACCATCCCTCCCTACAGGGTCAACAAACAAAGCAGTTAGACAAACTACCGGTGAAACGCACCAGGGTTAAACGCTTTGTGTGTACGGAATGTGATTTTCGGGCAGCCAAAAAATCTGAACTATTAAGGCACACGAGAAAACATACTGGTGAGGAACCTTACAATTGTGACCAGTGTGACTATTCTGCTGCACACAAAGTTTCTTTAGACTTTCACATCACTAAGCATACTGGAGAAAACCTATTTAGGTGTGAAGATTGCGGATACAGGACTGCTTACATGTCTAATCTAACGGGACACGTGAGAACACATACAGACGAGAAACCCTACAAATGTGATCAGTGTGACTATTCCGCTGCACGGAAGGGAAACTTAGACCGACACATGACTACACACACCGAAGATAAACCCTACATGTGTGGAGAGTGCGGGCACACGTCGGCTGATAGATCTGCCTTAACCGTACACATGAGAAGGCATACAGGTGAGGAACCATATAAATGCGACATGTGTGGCTATTCTGCTGCAAAGAAATGCCATCTAGAGTCACACATGGCTAAACACACCGGCGAAAAACGCTTCACGTGTGTGGAATGCGGATACAGAACTGCTCACATGTCTAACCTATCCGCACACATGAGAACACATACAGGTGATAAACCTTACAAGTGTGACCAGTGCGACTATTCTACCGCACAGAAAGGAAATTTAGATCGACACAAGGCTAACCACACCGGAGGAAAACGCTTCATGTGTGGAGTGTGCGGATACAGGGCGACTGCCAGGTCTTACATAACCATACATATGAGAACACATACAGATGTGAAACCTTATCAGTGTGACCAGTGTGACTATTCTACTGCAAGGAAAGGAAATTTAGACCGACACATGGCTAATCACACCGGAGAAAAACCCTACATGTGTGGAGAGTGCGGATACAGGGCGGCTGAAAAATATTCCTTAACCGTACACATGAGAACACATACAGGTGCGAAACCTTACAAGTGTGACCTGTGCGACTTTTCTGCTGCAACAAAAAGCGGTTTAAACAAACACATGGCTACACACACCGGAAATAAACCCTACATGTGTGGGGAGTGCGGACTCCGAACGGCTGACAGGTATTCCTTAACCGTACATATGAGATCACATACAGGTGAGAAACCTTATATATGTGACCAGTGCAACTATTCTGCTGCAAAGAAGAGCGATTTAGACTCACACATGGCTAGACACACCGGAGAAAAACCTTACATGTGTGAAGAGTGCGGATATAGGACGGCTCACAGGTCTAACCTAACCGCACATATGAGAACACATACAGGTGAGAAACCTTACAAGTGTGACCAGTGCGACTATTCTGCTACAAAGAAAAGCTACTTAACCAAACACTTGGCCGAACACGATTCTTAGCGATACATTTGACAAGTGCAGACACAAGACGGTTGAAAAATCTTACGTATCCAGGACACGCACAAAATACAGATTATCAAATCAAATGCGATAACTTCCGAAAATAGTTTCATCAGGTTGGTAGAATATAGGATGAAGGAAAATTCTTTTTTACACAACCACTGAACGAAGAAAAGAAGTCGGCAGTTACAGACCATATCGCCAGGAACAATTGCTTAATTGACTGGGAGGGGCGAAGGTCATAGACAGGGAAGACAATAGGCGGGCACGGTGGATTAAGGAGGCCATCTGGATAAGAAAGTCAACCCCAGTGATGAACCGGGACGAGGGAGGATGCAAGCTAAGCCACGTTTGGGATTGTTTTCTCACCGCAAAAGTGCCACCTACATCGGCTACATATAGCGGTGAGAAGCAGAACTCCAGTTAGAAGCTCTGACGATGTGTCAGAGAGACATCGAAACGTAAGCCATGTAAGTAACTACTGGTTGTGTAAAAAAAACTCTCCTTCATCCCAAATGCGATAAGTCCGGCATTTCTGTTTCATAGAAATATAGCTAATAAATACACATGGTCAAACGCGCTGTAGTTTATGAATACACCACCCCAACATGTGTGATGAGTGCGGATTCACCGGGATGGAACTTTGGTATAGTTGCATGACTATTAAATAGCCGTATATCAGTATCCACTATTCCATGATAAAAGAGACAAAAAAAAAAGTTACACAGTAGAAGTGGCAAGGGTAAGATGTAGCAGCAACATGTAACTGGAGAAAATGATGCGTTGACAATTTGTCAAATCAGTATGGCTAGAGAAATCGTCGTAAACGTGGCGGTATTATGATAATAGATGTTAATTGTAAATGTAACAACGTCCGGAATTTCGAGAGCCAAGTGCAAAGTTTTATAGCTACGTATCTGCTGTAGTCAGAGATGTAGTCATGAAGCTATACATGTAGATGTCACAATATGTGTAATTGTTAAGGTCTTTTTTCTCAATAAAGATTTTAAAAAATTTAAAAAAGAATCAGTATGCACTATGTTCTAAATAATTGTCGATGTACTCCTCGTTGTGGGATAAACCACGTCATTTTTGTTCAGGCCAATGGCGAAGTGAACGCCCGTTGTATGCATGTCTAATACGCTAGACCTTGTGCATACTGTATGCATTAACATGATAGAAACATTCTGTATTGTATGCATACGAATAAGCGGCTACACTTACTTATTTTGTAAAATCATATCCAGTTGCTTGAGTAACTGCTTTTTTGCGTATCTTATCACCTTGTTGTCTAACCTTCATTGACATATCAAACTGTATGTTATTTCTGTAATAAAGAATCGATACTGACATTTCTGACTGAAATCCTAGCGTATTGGTATCCAAATGCTGATTTAACACCATGTCATTGACTTTTTACTTTATTTCTTTGTTACATTCTAAGCAAAATGTCGCTAGGTTATATTTATCGTGTGCGTTTATCAACAAATGATGCATGCGAACGATTGATTGATTGATAGATTATCATTAAAGCCTTCTGATAATTTGCATCACAAAGAAAGATAAAGTCAATTGTTCCTTCAACCCAACTTTGCTTTCCGTGCTGTTCATACCTGTTATCTATTATGGCGATCGATTGTAACGAGAAAGCATTACGAGTGCGACCGCGTAGCACAGTGGTAGTTTATTCGCCTCGGAACCGAGAGGTTGTGGGTTCGAATCCGACTGCCGTGCCACCGATTTTTTGCCCTTGAGAAAGGCACTTTACACGGCTTTCGTCACTTTACTCAGGTGAAAATGAGTACCTAGCTTCGGCTATGACCGTCCCTCGGATAGGACGTTAAATGGAGGTCCGTGTATGGGGAGAGCCACACCCCATGCACGTTAAAGAACCCCCACACGTGCGATTTTGCGGTGTGCGTTGGTGCAAATCCTTCTGTCGTGTGTTGGTGATTCATTCAATTTGACCATCGGGTCACTTCAAATCACCCGGATGCAGGCCTGGCGAACCTCTAGCTGTCTCGTATCAGCCACATGGTGATTTACATCATTCAACCGGACGGGTTAGCCCTGGCTGTTTGTAAACAAATAGATAAACAATAGAAAGCATTAAGTACATTATCGGAAGCATTCATTCATAGTTATGATAAACACAACTAAATTACTTTTGCATATCGATTCATAGCTAGGATACAATAACTGCTTTCCAACAGATCTCTCCAGTGTCTCTTAGGACAGATAGTGTCTGAAACTTCTGACCGTTTCGAAAATCATATCCATTTGCTTGAGTAACTGCTTTTTGGCGTATCTTATAACCTAGATGTCTAACCTTCATCGACGTTTAAAGAAAGGTATACCTTAGTCCAACTGCTTCTCGCTTAAAAGGTTTATCTAATGACATGGGGAAGGTGAATTATATGTGCTACCTACCAGTAAACATTGAATCATAGAGAAATTATATACATGTATCATGTCCATGCAAACAAGTATATTCATTCATCCAAAATTATATCCAGTAATGATTCCAGTTGCTTGAGTAACTGCTTTATAGCTTACGTTCCCTTTATGGCATACATAAGTCGAGTCCTTTTACACCTTGCGTTACCGCTTGCGCCACTTGGATATGCCACTCTTTGATCGAGCAGACTGATATGTTCACATATATTCACATGGATTACCATTAGAGCTGTAAAACCAGCAAACATGCAAACAGACAGCGTTGAAGCGTTGATCTACATCGTTGTGATAGGTTAGAACATTATGGGTAATCAGGTATATCAACTATGACCTTCGACCCTCGTGGTGTAAAAGGGGTCAGATTACCTGTCCGCCATCTTGATTTTCGGAATATCACGCACGATTCGTTTTGCCTCCAGTTTGAGGCTGTTTTCAAGACAATTCAGCACATCAGTAATTGATCAACCCCGTAAACAGGTAGGTAAACCCTTTTTATACCGTCTATTCACTCTTCGTCTGCTAATTCTTTTGGGCAAGGGTTCTTTACTTGAACTAGTATAGTAGAAGTCAGTATGGGGAGGGGGGCATTACGACGTAAATGATTTGTAGACATCGACAAGGTTTATCAGTGCAACGGTTTGATGCACTTGGGCTTGATGACTTTTTAGATTCTGAAGCATTTTGCCTTGGGGGCGGGGTCTTCCTAAATTGTTGCACGGTTGTAAATGCGCGTGTGTACCAGCATATGCAGTATGTGTGTGACTGTGTGCATGTAATCTCCAAACAGATCTTCCGTGGCATAAGACAGTATCATAAGCTGCAGGGGGAAGGAGTTTAGCCAGCAGAGGGGTAAATTGGCTTCGTGTGACCAATTTACTCCTATGCCGGCTAAACACATTCCCCAGCTTATGGTACTGTATTATGCCACGGGAGATCTGCTTGGAGATTAGTGTGCATGCATGTGTATCCTTTATGCATTGTGTATGTGTGTGTGTTTGTGTGAATGTGTGTGTGTGCGTGTGTGTGTGAGTGTGTGTGGTGTGTGTGTGTGTGTGTGATGTGTGATGTGTGATCTAGGATACGGAACAGACTTCTATTCAATATTTACCCCTGTTGTGGGATAACAAAAAGTATGGGACTACTGGGAGTGTTTGCTATCTTTAAATTTTAGATGATTTGTTGTTCTTCATATAGAAATGGACCAGAAAAACAGTGAGATTGCTATGGACCCCAGGAACCAGACAAACAGCAGCGACAAATCAGACACGGGGAAACAGAAGGATGAAAAGGGGAACATCCCATATGGGGAAAAGATCGGAGAAGAATCTGACCATCCTAACCTACAGGGTCAACAAACAAAGCAGTTAGACAGGCTTCCGGTTAAACGCTTTGCGTGTACGAAATGTGATTATCGGGCAGCCACAAAAACTGAACTATTGAGGCACACGAGAAGACATACTGGTGAGAAACACTATAAGTGTGGAGAGTGCGGATACAGGACGGCCGATAAATCTGCCTTAACCGTGCACATGAGAAAACATACCGGTGAGAGACCCTATAAGTGTGACCAGTGCGACTATTCTGCTGCCGCGAAGGATACTTTAGACCAACACATGACTACACACACCGGAGAAAAGCCCTACATGTGTGGAGAGTGTGGGTACAGGACGGCTGACAGGTCCCGCATATCTGTACATATGAGAACACATACAGGTGTGAAACCCTACAAGTGTGACCAGTGTGACTATTCTGCTGCACAAAAATCCAATTTAGACCAACATATGGCTAAGCACACCGGAGAAAAACCATACATGTGTGGGGAGTGTGGATACAGGACGGCTGTCAGATCTAACCTATCTGCACACATGAGAGTACATACAGGCGAGAAACCTTATAAGTGCGACATGTGCGACTATTCTGCTGCAAAGAAAGACCATTTAGAGTCACACATGACCAAGCACACCGGCGAAAAACGCTTCATGTGTGTGGAGTGCGGATACAGAACTGCTCACATGTCTTACTTAACCGTACACATGAGAACGCATACAGGTGCGAAACCTTACAAGTGTGACCAGTGCGACTATTCTGCTGCAGTGAAAAGCAGGTTAGACGTACATATGGCTAAACACACCGGAGAAAAACCATACATGTGCGGAGAGTGCGGCTACTGTACGGCTCATAGGTCTTACTTAACCGTACACATGAGATCACATACAGGTGACAAACCTTACAAGTGTGACCAGTGCGACTATTCTACTGCACAGAAATCAAATTTAGACCGACACATGGCTATACACACCGGAGAAAAACCCTACATGTGTGGAGAGTGCGGATACAGGGTGGCTGACAAATATACCTTAACCGTACACATGAGAACACATACAGGTGTAAAACCCTATAAATGTGACCAGTGTGACTATTCTGCTACAACGAAATGCCACTTAGACCAACACATGGTTAGACACACCGGAGAAAAGCCCTTCATGTGTGGGGACTGCGGATACAGGGCGGCTTTCAAATCTAGCCTATCCAAACATATGAGAAAACATACAGGTGAGAAACCTTATAAATGTGACCAGTGCAACTTTTCTGCTGCACAGAAAGGAAATTTAGACCAACACATGGCTAAACACACCGGAGAAAAACCCTACATGTGTGGGGAGTGTGGATACAGAACTGCTCACAAGCCTAACCTATCTCGACATATGATCAAACATACAGGTGAAAAACCTTTCGTTTGTGGGGAGTGTGGATACAAAACGGCTGAGAAGTCTAATTTAACAATGCATATCAAAAGGCACAGGGGTGTGAAAGCTTACAAGTGTCACCAGTGCGACTATTATGCTGCAACGAAAGGCGATTTAGACCAACACATGGCTAAACACACCGGCGACAAGCCCTACCAGTGCGGAGAGTGTGGGTACAGAACTGCTCGCAGATCTAACCTAACCGTACATATGAGAAAACATACAGGCAAGAAACCTTACAAGTGTGACCAGTGTGACTATTCTGTCACAGATAAGAGGTGTTTAAACAAACACATGGTCACACACGCCTCTTGAACAACAACAGTTTGTCTCCTCCATGAACAAGTACGTTAGGCCTACACATGGTCAAACAGTCTCAGAAAGACGGAAGAAACGATGGGAAGACAACATGGAGAATGGACCGGGTAGAGTTAAGCAGAAGCCATAAGAGCGGCGGAGAACAGAGACAGGTGGAGAATAGTGGATGGAGTCACGGTGCCCCAACGACCCATACAGGGGTCAATGGATAGGTTAACAAGTAAGCTATGCCTGCACATAGTCAAACAGACCGCTGAGAAACCCTACATGTGAGCGGAACTTACATTTCCTAGTTGCGGCATCTAGAGACTGCACGGCCGTCTATCTACGTGCATTTTAAATAATCGTTGTTGTGCTCTGAAATGTGAGCTTTGCCGCTTCCTTTTCGTTCAGTCCCTACACCACCTGAACATAACTATTACTCTAGACTTTGTTACATGCAGTTGCTGTTTTGAACTGAGATAGTTCATGCCTCAAACGCATGCATTCAATAGTAAACGACATGATACTGCCGTAATAACAAATAGATGCTTCTATTCTGGGTGATAATACTACTTTAACCCTTGTCCTGCTGAGCCCGTTTATATATGGGATGAACATATTTAACCCTAGTCATGCAGAGCTGTATTGTGACGAGTTTGGGGTATTTCTCATGTAGAAGTTGCATACCACTACAAAGCCTATTGAATGGAGGACTTAATGAAAACATCCGCTTTGGGAGGTTAAATTGGCCAAAGTTCATCCAACAGGATGCGGGTTAATAAGATGAATGTCAATAGAACACTGCAGTCATTGACTTGATGCCGATTTTTCATACATCATATCAAACGTTGTTATATTATCTTCATTCCATGTATTAGAAGTAGTTGTAGCATTACTAGTAGAAGTATATTATGATGATTTACATTATCGTGATTTATATGATCGACATCTACAACATATCAAAAATAAATAGAGTAAAATCAACTGTTTGTTCTAGACGTGCTGTTTAGCTATACACAATACAAATCATAGTTTAAATATCGATTGCCAAATAAATGACCGGCGGAGCAAATATCGGTATTACAGCGCAGGCGCAGATGGCCAACTCAAAAAGAAAGGTAGTCTTGGCAAAAGTGCCTGAAGATTTATTTTCTTGGAATATGTTAAGATTTTGGTGGTGCATATTACAGGTAAGGGTTTCTACCTCTATATTGTGTCGAAAAAAACAGACACTAATGACCATGGACATGTCCCGAACTCGAGACAGAAGTTTCACTTTCGGTACCCTTACCAAGTCGCTAGGGGGCAGGCCGAATTTTTTTTCCAATTATCCCCACCAAACCCTCCCCCCTACCAACTAGTTAAAA
>NW_023365758.1:166949-216484 GCF_000003815.2 Branchiostoma floridae
GGGAGGGGGGCAGCAATTACTAGTGGTTTACATATTAGGGCAAGGATGAACAATGATACGGTTTGATAACTCTTTGAATTAAACTATCTAAAGGAATTTAATCTATGTTAGGGTTAATGTTAGGGTTAATTACAGTTAGCCTGTCAATTGAACGACCGATTCTGAAGGATTTGTTTTTGGGTGTGCCCATTTACTTTCATTTTCGAAACGTGTGTGTGCGTGTGTGTGTGTGGTTGTACGTGTGTGTGCGTTCATGTGCGTGTGTACGAGTGTGCACGTTTTTGTGTTTGAAACTGAGTGTGGGTGTATGTGTGTGTTTGTGTGTGTGCCTGTGTCTGTCTCTCTCTCTCTCTCTCTCTCTCTCTCTCTCTCTGAGATCTAGAATAAGGATTACACAGGGATGTTTTATACCGTTCGTCATTTTTGTTTTAGAAATGGACGAAAGAAACAGCGAGGTTGCTATGGACGGTCCCCAAGCTGTACACCCAGGAGACGAAACAAGCATCAGCATAAAAATAGACATGGGAAGAGAGCAGAACAACGAAGGGGTCATTCCAAACGAAGAAACGTGCGGAGTAGAATCTGAGCATCCTCCCTCACAGGGCCATACAGAGCAAGTGGACAAGCTTACGGTGAAACGTATTTTGGACAAACCGGACAAACGCTTTGTGTGTACGGAATGTGACTATAGGGCACTCTCAAATGCTCAACTGTCAATACACAAAAGAAAACATACTGGTGAGAAACCCTATACATGTGACCAGTGTGACTATGCTGCTGCAAAGAAAGGAAATTTAAAGAGACACATGGCTAAACACACCGGAGACAAGCCTCTCTTGTGTGGAGAGTGTGGGTACAGGACGACTGACATGGCTTTCTTAACCATACACATGAGAAAACACACTGGCGTGAAACCTTACAAGTGTGATCAGTGCGACTATTCTTCTGCACAGAAAGGCAACTTAGACCAACACGTGGTTAGACACAACGGAGAAAAACCCTACATGTGTGGGGAGTGTGGGTTCAGGACGGCTTTCAAGTCTTCCTTAGCCACACACATGAAAAGACATACAGGTGTGAAACCTTATAAATGTGACCAGTGCGACTATTCAGCTGCAGAGAAATCCACGTTAGGCCAACACATGACTAGACACACCGGCGAAAAGCCATACATGTGTGGGGAATGCGGATACAGGACGGTTACCAGGTATTCCTTAACCGTGCACATGAGAACACATACTGGTGTGAAACCTTATAAGTGCGACCAGTGTGACTATTCTGCTGCAAAGAAAGGCCATTTAGATTCACACATGGCTAAACACAACAACGAAAAACGCTTCATCTGTGGGGAGTGCGGATACAGAACTGCTCACAGGTCAAACCTATCACGACATATGATCAAACATACCGGCGAGAAACCTACCAATGTGACCAATTAATGTGACTACAGAGTTAAGGTATCTAAACAAACGCTTGAACAAACACACTTCTTATGCACGCAGTTTGCAAGTGGGACGGTTGGCAAGTCTAACTATCCGGTCACAAACAATACCAGCGAAGACTCAAAACACAACTGTGATCAGAGCTACTTTTCTGCTTCATCAAAGTAGTGTATACCTGAACATGGCCAAACACAATGTAGAAAAAGGAGAAAGAAATTATGGGTTTGAGGACTGCGGGTTAACCGGGACGGAATTTATATATATATATAGGCGCAATACAAACGTCGTCTATCAACGTGCACCAAATCATTGCCATCTTGAATTGAGTTCTTTCTTTTATATACTAGCTAACAGACATTTTCGTACAAAGGAGAGTGATGTCACGACCTGTAGCCAAAATGCCCTACCAAAGAGCACACAGTAGACAATCGGTTTTAACATGTAGTCAATTTAGTCAATAACAAATAGACGCTGATATTCTAGGTGATAATACTACGTGAACTAGGTGAATGTCAATATAACACTGCAGTCATTGGCATGATGCTGATTTTTCATATATCATATCCAACGTTGTTAGATTATCTTCATTCCATGTATTATAAGTAGTGGTAGCATTACTAATAGTAGTATATTATGCTAATTTACATTAACATGATTTATATCATCTACATCTACAACATCATCATCGGTCGGCTGCATTTCTGCGGTGCAAATATCGGTATTACAGCGCAGGCGCAGATGGCCAACTCAAAAGGATATGTGGCCTTGGTAAAAGTGCCTGAAGAATTTTTTTGGGATATGTTTGGACATTCTAACGCTAGTTTACCTTTATTCGCAGGGTACCCTTTATCCGTTCTTTTAAACAAAAATATATTTAGGGATATCAAGTCCACAGATGATGATTTCAAACTGCAATATTTCTAAAATAGCACAATTTGAAACTATCGATCATCGATTTGATATTCCAAGACACCCTGTTTAGCAACAGCGGATATAGGTTACCCCGCGGATAAAGGTGAATTAACGTTAATCATTTTTATATCTCATCAAGACCTACCCACATTCCAAATATTTAATACAGTCCATCCAGGCCTTCAAAAGTTATGCTGTCCACGCACAAACATGCACGCATTCATTCATACACACAAACATACACACATGAATACATACAAACATACACACATGCATATATGCAAACGTTGCCGAAAACGTCGCCTTCTATGGTAGGAAATGAAACGAATAACACAACCAAAGAACGGCGTCATTTTAGACAGAGTAAAGTAATACAGTTATGTCGTTAAACTGGACGCGGTAATCAGGTAAATCAACTTTGACCTTTGACCTCCACTGCGCTGAAAGGTCAGTTTGCCAGAACACCATTTTGATTGATCGGATGATAACGGGCAAGATCCTTGTCTTTCCAGTTTGCCGTTTATAAGACAATGCTACACATTAGCAGTCAATCAGCACCATAAACCGGTAAGTAAAACATTTTTCTACTGCCTATTCACATTTTCTGCTAATTCCTTGGTACTTTAGATTGTTTCTTTGAGGAAATCAGTGATCGATTTGTACAAAGGGGAGGGCGGCAGTAAATACTACTTGTTGACATTGGCAAGGATGAGCAATGATACGGTTTGATAACTCTTTCAATTAAGCGATTCTTGAGCATTTAAGGGGTCTTGCTAATTTTTAATCAATCACGATTTGTTTAATCGCGGTTGTATAATTAAATCATTTGTGTCTGTGCATACGTATCTGTGTAGTGTTTACAGCGAGGATCCGGAGCACGGGGTCAGTGTGTGAGTTTGAGTGCGTGTATGTGCGAGTATTGGTGCGTGTGCTTGACATCGACAAGGATTGACAATGTCACGGTTTGATAGTCTTCTGAGGGATTTGTCTTTGGAGAGGGGACAGCGAGGTTGCTATGGACGATCACCAAGCAGTGCACTCTTTATTTATTTATTTATTTATTTATTTCTGTAATCTTTATCCAGGGTGGTCCAAGCTCAGTGCTCTTGCACTGCTTTTCAGTGGAGCCCTGCGTGTTACATAAAAGGAAATTAAACATATTCATCACAAACATAGGCAAACATAAATAGACAACAACTCTAGCGGAACCATTCCATACGAGGAAACGTGCGGAGTAGAATCTGACCACCATCCCCACACACATGCCTATACAGAGCAAGGGGACACTCTCCCGGTGAAACGTACTGTGGACAAACGCTTTGTGTGTACGGAATGTGACTACAGGGCACTGTCAAATGCTCAGCTGTCAATTCACAAAAGAAAACATTCTGGTGAGAAACCCTTTAAATGTGACCAGTGCGACTGTTCTACTGCACGGAAGGGAGACCTAGACCGACATATGGCTAAACACACCGGCGAAAAACGGTTCATCTGTGGAATGTGTGGATATAGGTCGGCTCGCAGGTCTTCGTTAAAATTACATATGGGTAAACATACAGGTGTGAAACCCTATAAATGTGACCATTGCGACTATTCCTCTTCATATAAATCTGATTTGGATCGACACATAACTAAACACACCGGCGAGAAACCCTTCCTGTGTGGAGACTGCGGCTACAGGACGGCTGACAGGTCTGACTTAACAGTACATATTAGGATACACACGGGCGAGAAACCGTATAAATGTGACCAGTGCGACTATTCCACTGCACAGAAAGGAAACTTAGACCGACACATGGCTAAACACACCGGCGAAAAACGCTACATCTGCGGAGAGTGTGGATATAGGTCGGCTGACAGGTCTGCGTTAAAATCACATATGGTTAAACATACAGGTGTGAAACCCTATACATGTGACCATTGTGACTATTCTGCTGCACGGAAATTTCATTTGGATCGACACATGGCTAAACACACCGGCGAAAAGCCCTTCATGTGTGGAAAGTGCGGATACAGAACGGCTGACATGTCTTACTTAACCGTACATATGAGAACACATACAGGCGAGAAACCCTATAAATGTGACCAATGCGACTATTCTGCTACAAGGAAAGATTACTTAGAGAAGCACTTGATCAAACACACATCTTAGGGATATAGTTGACGGTTGCGAATACAGAACGGTTGACATAACTGACCTATGCGGACACATGCAAAAATTACAGGTGAAGATTCAAAACAAAAATGTAATCAGTGCGACCATTTCTGCTTCTTGGAAAAGTAAGGGAGATGGGACATCAGTAGACATTGCGACTAGTTGTGGACATCGACAAGGAGTAACAATTTCTCGCTTTGACACAATATTTGCATTGACCAGTAATTTAGACCTACACATGGTCGAAATAACCACTTGGCAGATGCCCGTTGTTGTTGTTTGATCCTTTAGAAGTTTTCATGAAAACATATTTCATGTCCAATGTAATCATTTTCATATCTTATCAAGATCAGCCCATAAAATAACTATTTGATACAGTTCTCCAAGCCGTATGAAGTTGTGCTGTCCACGCACAAACATGCATGTGCACGTATTCATACACACAAACATACACACATGCATACAAACGCTACCGAAAACATCACCTTCTATGGTAAATAATAAAACAAAGTATACAACAAGAACAGCATTATTCTATACCCCGGATATAAACAACAACAGCCCTCGTATACCATTTCGTCATTCACAGTTATGCGTTAATATGTTTAACTGTAAGGGTAATCAGGTATATCAACTTTGACCTTCGACCGGCATAGCGCTCTGAAAGGTCAGTTTGTCAGGCCGCCATTTTGATTTATCGGATGATCACGGGCAATAGTCCTTTGTTTCCAGTCTGGCCGTTTTTGAGACACTTCTACCCATTAGCAGTTAAGCATTACCATAAACCGGTAGGTAAGGCATTTCTTTACCGCGTATCCACTTTTTTGGCGTGCCATTTCTTTTGTAATTTAGATTGAACAAAGGTTTCTTTCAGGAAATCAGTGATCGATTTGCAGAAAGGGGAGGGGGGCAGTAATTACTAGTTGTTGAGGGCATCCGCCAGTGATTCAATATACAGCCTCTTAACAATGGGTTCCTATGCCCAAAAGAGGAGAAAGCAACTGTTAATAACTCAACTTTCTGACGTTACTGGCACACAAACATACCCTCATTTGAAAGCCCGACATCTCAGCTATCCAAACAAACACATTTCGGCATGAATCTAACGGCACAAACTTCCGGGAAACTGAAAGATTGACCCATGACCTCAAAACCGCACCACATCCCAGTGAAAAGGCCATGTGCTAGGACAAAAAAGTCTCAACTGTATACCCCCTCACAAAAATTCAGCTTTTTGGCCCTAATCAGAAAGTAGAAACCCTCCCCTGTCACACCCACCTCAAAACTGCCAGGATTTCTACCCATTTGACCAGGAAAAAAATCTTGAAGTTTTAGGCCCTGAACTATATTCTATGAGCGAGGCTATTGACACACCCAGTGTGTCAATAGCCTAAACAGGCTATTGACACACTCAGTGCACTATTTTTTTAAAATTTTGACACTAGAAACCACTAAAATGAGAAAATCTTACGATTGTATTTGACAGTCAACACTCTGAAAATACAAATGGCATTCTGTGTCCATCATCAACCCAAAATACGATTTTTTCACGCGTTTACGGTAAAGGCCGCATGTAGCCAGTCACAAGTATGCAAATGAGCTAACTATATTTAGTACCATGCAAACACCGCATTTGATCATGTTGGCTGGGTTTTGAACACGTTTCAGCTGGTACCGACGAATTCCTGCCGTTTGGGAGAATTTGCGGCCTCAAAACTTATATCACAAGTGAAGCGAAGTTATAGTTGTTGTTTTACTTCCATCATTTTTAATGTGAAAGAACTAAGTAGCGTCATAGCGAGATCGACCGCTAAGATGTTTGGATGACATAGTGGCGGGGAAATCTGCGCCGCTTCGACCGAAAAAAAAACGTGAATTTTGAGCACAAATAATTATACCGCAGAAATATGGTTAAAAAAACCCACATTTTATTATTTCAGGGGTCCCTGGTCCAATTAAAAAAAAAAAAAATAAGTGTACCGTCCAAAATAAGAACGTAGCGGGTGGATTCTGCCGATCTGCGGCTGAAAAAAAATAAACGTAACCTAAACATGCACTCTTGAAAATGCAGACCAAAAAGTCCAAAAGGTGGGATTTGATGGTTCTGGTCGCAAGACGAAAATATTCTTATATCAAATGGATTTTTAAAAAAGGTAAAAGGAAAATTGAAAACAAATTCCACCGCAGACTCGAACTGGGGTCAAAACGGGCAACAAAATTTCGAACTCCAACGCTTTCCCCACTACGCTACGGCCGACATAGACGATTCACGTTGACATTAACAGTTATCCAAATGTAGGGCATAACTTGAATACGTCTGTTCATTCGACGATTCAAAGATTCCAATGTCTAATCTTCCGAACAATGTCTAATCAATGTTGCTTGTGTAAAATAATGTCGGGAAAGTCATGTTACAAGCTCTGATTGGATGGTTGGCATCTCGGTGTGTCAATAGCCTGTTTGGCTATTGGCACACTCAGTGTGTCAATAGCCACAGCGATATTCTATTTGCATGGCGGATTGACTGGCGGATCCCCTTGACATAGGGAAGAATGGACAGTGATGGTACGGTTTGATAACTCTTTGAATCAAATGTTGGGGGTTCTTGATGATTTGTTAATCACGCGTATACACATAAATGGGTACTCAAACACGTATTACCAGGTTAAACATCTCGGAAGTCAAATATTATGTGGGAATATGAGTTCCCTACTGTAAATATATCAACAAAAATTTTGTAGTTCATGGGCTTGAAAATCATATTTTTGCCAAACAATCCCGCTAGCAAACCGGCCGCCGCTGTGTGGATGTATGTTTGTGTGTGTGTGTGTGTGTGTGTGTGTGTGTGTGTGTGTGCGCGCGCGCGTTTGTACATGCCTGTGTTTTGTTGGTGCGTGTATAAGCTCGTGTGTGTGTGCACGTTTTAGTTTGTCTGGAAGTGTGGGTGGGGAAGGCGTGTGTGATCTGTGATAAGAAATACGCTGTGTACTAATAAGGGGATGTTCTTTTCACCGTTCATCATTGTTGTTTTTAGAAATGGACGAAAGAAACTGCGAGGTTGCTATGGACGGCCACCAAGCTGTTCACACCAGAGATGAAACAAGCAGCAGCGAGGAATTAGACACGGGAAGGGAGCAGCACAAGAAAGGGGACATTCCATGCGAGGAAACGTGCGGGGTAGAATCTGACCATCCTCCCGCACAGGTTGAGCAGACGGACAGGCTTGCGGTGAAACGTGCTGTGGATAAACGCTTTGCTTGCACGGAATGTGACTATAGGCCAGCCAAAAAGGTTAAACTATCGAGACACACAAGAAAACATACTGGCGAGAAACCTTATAAGTGCGACATTTGCGACTATTCTGCTGCAAAGAAAGACAATTTAGAGTCACACATGGACAAGCACAGCAGCGAAAAACCCTTCATGTGTGTGGAGTGCGGATACAGAACTTCTCACAAGTCTCACCTAACCGCACATATGAGAACGCATACAGGCGAGAAACCTTACAAGTGTGACCAGTGCGACTATTCCGCTACACATAAATCTCAATTGGATAGACACATGGCTAAACACACCGGCGAAAAAAAATTCATTTGTGGAGAGTGCGGGTACAGGACGGCTGACAGGTCTTCCTTAACCGTACATATGAGAACACATACAGGCGTGAAACCTTATAAATGTGACCAATGTGACTATTCCACTGCTCAGAGAGGAAACTTAGACCGACACATGGCTAAACACACCGGAGAAAAACGCTACATCTGCGGAGAGTGTGGATATAGGTCGGCTGACAGGTCTGCGTTAAAATCACATATGGTTAAACATACAGGTGTGAAACCCTATACATGTGACTATTGCGACTATTCTGCTGCAAGGAAATTTCATTTGGATCGACACATGGCTAAACACACTGGCGAAAAGCCCTTCATGTGTGGAAAGTGCGGATATAGGGCTGCTGACTTGTCTTACTTAACCGTACATATGAGAACACATACAGGCGAGAAACCCTATAAATGTGACCAATGTGACTATTCTGCTACAAGGAAAGATTACTTAGAGAAGCACTCGATCAAACACACTTCTTAGGGATATAGTTGACGGTTGCGAATACAGGACGGTTGACATAACTGTCCTATATGCGGACACATGCAAAAATTACAGGTGAAGATTCAAAACAAAAATGTGATCAGTGCGACCATTTCTGCTTCTTGGAAAAGTAAGGGAGATGGGGCATCAGTAGACATTGCAACTAGTTGTGGACAACGACAAGGAGTAACAGTTTCTCGCTTTGACACAATATTTGCATTGACCAGTAATTTAGACCTACACGTGGTTGAACCTTACTTGTGTGGGGAGTGCGGGTTCACCGGGATGGGTTGGAACCTACCTGAAGTAGTAACTAATACTACACAAAGCCGTCTGTCAACGTTCACCAAATTTCAAATCTTGGTTATGCTCAGAAATGTAAGTTAAGCCGTTCCCTTTCTGTTTCAGCCCCAAGCCATTTGAACATATCTATTATTTATTTGATATAGGCTGGTTACTGTTTGAACATAGACATTTTTCGTCGAACGTATCTAAATGCATGTATTTCATACTAAGGGTGTAATTTTTCTATAATACTAGTAACTGATTCATGCTGATATTACTAGCTTAAAATGCTACGTAGTCATAGACTTTTTCTTATATCACTTGAAACGTTAGATTATATTCATTTCATTATTAGTAGTAGTTATATGAGTAGTAATATTACTAGTAGCAGTATAGTCATTATGCTTTACGTATTACATCTGTACTTATATAACTACATCACAGATGCCTTAGGAAGCGAAAACCAGTTAAACCAAGATGTACCAGTATGCAACACCATGCTTTAGTGGTTATGATGCAATCAAATACAGCATTCTTACATCTCTGTAAGTTTGTTTTATTCTTTGCCGTTATTTATACGTGTACTTAATACTGTAGTTTATAAGAGCATGAACGCAAAACATTAAGTGGTATGTTCTACTGAGACTTCTAGGGCCGCCGAACTTTTGTCATTTTGTATCCATTCTTAATTTTTATAGCTACAAGATGACTTTGACAGATGCTATCTGTGTATTTGTACTTTACCTGTACTTATTTTAGGCATAAACGAACCCAAAAAATATATATTACCAAAACTTCACTGGGCATTCTAAGACCTACAAAGTCTTTGCTAATTTGTGTATATTTCTAGTCTTTCTAGTAGTCCGAGATGACTTTGGCAGATGCTCCGTTGTTGTTTTGTTATCGTTTGGAAGTTTTCATAATAACATCTTTCATGTTTAATCTTATATCATCATTTAAATTTATCATCAAGATCAACCCACAAAGCAACTATTCAATACAGTCCATCCAAGCCGTCTAAAGTTATGCTGTCCACGCACAAACATGCATATGCACGTATTCATATATACAAACATACACACATATATACATACAAACACCACCGAAAATGTCACCTTCTAACGTTATGATAGGTAATAAAACAAAGTATACAACCCAAGAACAGCATTATTCTAGCAGAGTAAAGTAATACAATTACGTCATTATTATGGGTTAAGGAATATGTTCAACTGTACGGGGTAATCATGTGAATCAACTTTGACCTTCGACCTCAACAGCGCTGAAAGGTTAGTTTGCCAGGCCGCCATTTTGATTTACGGATAATCACTGGCAAATTTCCTTTGTTTCCAGTCAGGCCGTTTTTAAGACGATTCCACACGATAGCAGTTAATCAGTACCATAAACCGGTAGGTAAGACATGTCTTTACTGCCTGTCCACTGCTTGCCTGCTTTTTCCTTTGTACTTTAGATTGAACACAGGTTTCTTTCAGGAAATCAGTGATCGATTTGTAGAAAGGGGAGGGGGGCAGCAATTACTAGCAATTACTACATATCTAGGTAAGGATGAACAATGATACGGTTTGATAACTCTTTGAATTAAACTATCTAAAGGAATTTAATCTATGTTACGGTTAATGTTAGGGTTAATCACAGTTAGCCTGTCAATTGAACGATCGATTCTGAAGGATTTGTTTTTGGGTGTGCCCATTTACTTTTATTTTCGAAACGTGTGTGTGCGTTTGTGTGGTTGTACGTGTGTGTGCGTTCATGTGCGTGTGTACGAGGCTCGTTCTCATTTAAATGTCGAAATGCTGTCGCCTGACTTAACGCCTTGATATGGAGCAAATTATAGACAACATCACTGGTTCCTTTATTTTTCCACAACCCCTGTAATGTTAACAAAAGATGCACAACAACATTCGTATAGGTTGATGGGTTAGAAGATTATCATAGTCGCGGGTGGGATTTCACACCCTAAAAAATGGCTGTCGCCTGAGAAAAAACGAAGAATTCAAATAGTAGCCAAAAATGTAACAATTCAGTTCCCAGAATGATTGTTCGGTAGCTGAAACCAGCTGACCAGGCCCTCTGACCGATCACGTCAGATCGCTCCTGTCACTGATCTTGGAGGCTGTGTGAGGTGGTTTATGCCTGTCGCCAGATTCTGTAACAAACGTTACCACCACGAGTACGATGGTTGCCACGGTTATATTATTCACGTGTAAGACTAGACAGGGCCGTTTTTGTGACGATGTACAGTTTTTCTGGCTTTCTAAAGAAACAAGAAAGGGTTGTTAAATGTCATTTGTATCCCACCTTGCTTAACAGAATGTTGTACAGAAATGACTGTAACAAACGTTACCATTGTTTGATGCTGTCTAAGCTTTCTATTCGACCTGGTGTAAAAAAAGCTGCCCACTTTTTAAATGTTCCTAGGGACATCCACTTATACCTAAATGATGTAGCCAATAAGTAAGTCATTTCGAAGAAAACAGGGTAAAGTCTACTGTTGTAACAAACGTTACCGGTAACGTTTGTTACCTGCCCTGTAATGCATTACCAATGGGACCGAAAATAATAAGTTGCCATTTTTTGACTATGGTTAAAAGAGGAATTTTCCCAAACAGCCAAGTAGTTTTCAATGAAAATAAAGCCGATTTATTTTTCGACCAAAAAATGCCATTTTCGACATTTCAATGAGAACGAGTGACGAGTGTGCACGTTTTTGTGTTTGGAACTGAGTGTGGGTGTATGTGTGTGTTTGTGTGTGTGCCTGTGTCTGTCTGTCTCTCTCTCTCTCTCTGAAATCTAGAATAAGAATTACACAGGGATGTTTTATACCGTTCGTCATTTTTGTTTTTAGAAATGGACGAAAGAAACAGCGAGGTTGCTATGGACGGTCCCCAAGCTGTACACCCAGGAGACGAAACAAGCATCAGCATAGAAATAGACATGGGAAGAGAGCAGAACAACGAAGGGGTCATTCCAAACGAAGAAACGTGCGGTCCCGCCGGAGTAGAATCTGAGCATCCTCCCTCACAGGGCCATACAGAGCAAGTGGACAAGCTTACGGTGAAACGTATTGTGGACAAACCGGACAAACGCTTTGTGTGCACGGAATGTGACTATAGGGCACTCTCAAATGCTCAACTGTCAATACACAAAAGAAAACATACTGGTGAGAAACCCTATACATGTGACCAGTGTGACTATGCTGCTGCAAAGAAAGGAAATTTAAAGAGACACATGGCTAAACACACCGGAGACAAGCCTCTCTTGTGTGGAGAGTGTGGGTACAGGACGACTGACATGGCTTTCTTAACCATACACATGAGAAAACACACTGGCGTGAAACCTTACAAGTGTGATCAGTGCGACTATTCTTCTGCACAGAAAGGCAACTTAGACCAACACGTGGTTAGACACAACGGAGAAAAACCCTACATGTGTGGGGAGTGCGGGTTCAGGACGGCTTTCAAGTCTTCCTTAGCCACACACATGAAAAGACATACAGGTGTGAAACCTTATAAATGTGACCACTGCGACTATTCTGCTGCAGAGAAATCCACGTTAGGCCAACACATGACTAGACACACCGGTGAAAAGCCCTACATGTGTGGAGAGTGCGGGTACAGGACGGTTACCAGGTATTGCTTAACTGTGCATATGAGAACACATACTGGTGTGAAACCTTATAAGTGCGACCAGTGCGACTATTCTGCTGCAAAGAAAGGTCATTTAGATTCCCACATGGCTAAACACACCAACGAAAAACGCTTCATGTGTGAGGAGTGCGGATACAGAACTGCTCACAGGTCAAACCTATCACGACATATGATCAAACATACCGGCGAGAAATCTACCAATGTGACCAATTAATGCGACTACAGAGTTAAGGTATCTAAACAAACACTATAACAAACACACTTCTTATGGACACAGTTTACAAGTGTGTATACAGTACGCTTGGCAGGTCTAACTATCCGGACAAAAAAATTACAGGTGCTCAAAACACAACTGTGATGAGAGCGACTATTCTGTTTCATAGCAAAATAGTAGTACATTTCCCAAAATAAATGTAGAAAAATGAAGAAATTATGGGTTTGTGGACTGCGGGTTTACCGGGACGGAATTTATATATATATATAGGCGCAATACAAACGTCATCTATCAACGTGCACCAAATTTTAAATCATTGCCATGTTAAATTTAAGTTCTTTCTTTTATATACTAGCTAACAGACATTTTCGTACAAAGGAGAGTTCTTTCTGTGACGTCGCGACATGTAGCCAAAATGTCCTACCAAAGAGCACACAGTAGACAATCGGTTTTAATATTTAGTCAATAGCAAATAGACGCTGATATTCTAGGTGATACGAGGGGCATTCAATAAGTAATGCCCCTGACCCACTTCCAGTTGTCTGATCTAAATAAAATTTTGCATGTGTAATGAGTCATATGTCTATGGCTTATGTTGCAAAAAACAGCTCTGAACTAAGTGTGGTTACTGATTTACTTGTGTTTGAACTGAGTCAGGTGTGAAATGGACCAGGTGTGAAATGGAGCATGTTGAGTGTCGCGCAGTGATCCGGTTTTTGTATTTGAAAGGACGCACACCAAAGGGGACTTTTGATGAAATGAAAAAAACTTATGGTGATGATGCCCCATCATATGACCTTGTAAAACGCTGGCATCCTGAATTCAAACAAGGTCGGAATTCTGTGGAAACAGCTCCCAGACCTGGTCGTCCCTCTTCTGCCATTGATGAGGCATCTGTCGGAGGACCAACCTGGGATGTCCTACAAGAACGGTGTCCAGAGCTACATCAAATGATGGGAGAAATGCAAAACTCTGGGTGTTTCCTATGAAGAGAAAGAATAACTGTGCCAAGTTTCATTAATATCCTGCTATGGGAAATGGGTCAGGGGCATTACTTATTGAATGCCCCTCGTAATGCTACTTGAACTAGGTGAATGCCAATATAACGCTGCAGTCATTGACTTGACGCTGATGTTTCGTACATCATATCAAACCTTGTAAGATTATCTTCATTCCATGTATAGTAGTGGTAGCATTACTAGTAGTAGTATATTATGATAATTTACATTATCATGATTTATATGATATACATCTACATCATCATCATCATCATCGATCGGCTGCATTTCTGCGGGGCAAATATCGATATTACAGCGTAAGCGCGGATGGCCAACTCAAAAGGATAGGTGGTCTTGGCAAAAGTGCCTAAAGAATTTTTCTTGGGATATGTTTTGAATTTGGACATTCTAACACTAGTTCACCTTTATTCGTAGGGTAACCTTTATCCGTTCTTTTAAAGAACAATGTATTTAGGGATATCAAGTCGACAGATGATGATTTCAAACTGCAATATTTCGAAAATAGTTGTTGTTGATGTTGTCCTCGTTTAACGTCTATTATTTCGCTACCGTCCATCGACTTGATATCCCTGGATACCCTGTTTAGCAACACAGCGGATATAGGTTACCCCGCGGATAAAGGTGAATTAGCGTTAATCATTTTTATATCTCATCAAGACACATTCCAAATATTTAATACAGTCCATCCAGGCCTTCGAAAGTTATGCTGTCCACGCACAAACGTGCATATGCACGCATTTATAGACATAAACATGGTTTTACGCACATGTATACTTACAAACGCTACCCAAAAACGTCGCCTTCTAGGTAATAAAGAAAATAATACATCCCAGGAACAGCATTATTTTAGCAGAGGAAAGTAATACAGTTAAGTTTTATGTCGTTAAATTGTGGGGGTAATCGGGTGGATCAACTTTAACCTTCGACCTCCACAGAGCTGAAAGGTCAGCTTTCCAGGCCGCCATTTTGATTTATCGGATGATCACGGGCAGATCCCTTTGTTTCCAGTTTGGTAGTTTTTAAGACAATTCTACACATTATCAGTTACTAAGGACCATAAACGGGTAGGTAAGACATTCGTTTGCTGCCTATCTACGTTGTAAGAGTGTATATTTGTTTATTTGTATCATTGTATGTATGTAACGTCATTTGTGCTCGGGCGCGAGTGTGTACATGTGTGTGTTGTGTGTGTGTGCTATGTGTGTGTGTGTAACGTTATTTGTATGTGCGCGTGTGGTATGTGTATGTGTGTTATGTGTTCATGCATCTATGTGTGTGCGCGCACGTTCGTGTTTGTGCATGTGTGTGTACGTGTGTAATACGAACTACAGCTTGTTGTATTCCATATGAATAGAGTAGATACGTTAGCGTTCCGGGACAACAATGCGGGTATAGACGGCATGGGAATGTTGTTGGTTTTTTTATCTTCCATAAAGTTCCAATTTTGTAGGAGTTATTGTTCTTTTCAGAAATCGGCGAGAGAAGCGATGAGGTCGCTATGGACGATCTGTCAACTGTACACCATGGGGACAAGACAAGCAGAAGCGAGAAATTAGACACGGAAAGGCAGCAGAGCAAGAAATGGGGCATTCCACGCGAGGAACCGTGCGGAGTAGAATCTGACCATCCTCCTGCACAGGGTCAGACAGAGCAAGCGGGATTTCTTGCGTTGAAACGTACTGTGGACAGACGCTTCGAGTGTACGGAATGTGACTATAGGGCAGCCAAAAAGGTTAAACTATCGAGACACACAAGAAAATATACTGGCGAGAAACCTTATAAGTGCGACATTTGCGACTATTCTGCTGCACAGAAAGACCATTTAGAGTCACACATGGAAAACCACACCAGCGAAAAACGCTTCATGTGTGTGGAGTGCGGATACAGAACTGCTCACAAGTCTCACCTAACCGCACATATGAGAACACATACAGGCGAGAAACCTTACAAGTGTGACCAGTGCGACTATTCCGCTACGCATAAATCTCAGTTGGATAGACACATGGCTAAACACACCGGCGAAAAAAAATTAATTTGTGGAGAGTGCGGGTACAGGACGGCTGACAGGTCTTCCTTAACCGTACATATGAGAACACATACAGGCGTGAAACCCTATAAATGTGACCAATGTGACTATTCCACTGCTCAGAGAGGAAACTTAGACCGACATATGGCTAAACACACCGGCGAAAAACCCTACATCTGCGGAGAATGTGGATATAGGTCGGCTGACAGGTCTGCGTTAAAATCACATATGGTTAAACATACAGGTGTGAAACCCTATACATGTGACTATTGCGACTATTCTGCTGCACGGAAATTTCATTTGGATCGACACATGGCTAAACACACCGGCGAAAAGCCCTTCATGTGTGGAAAGTGCGGATATAGGGCTGCTGACTTGTCTTACTTAACCGTACATATGAGAACACATACAGGCGAGAAACCCTATAAATGTGACCAATGCGACTATTCTGCTACAAGGAAAGATTACTTAGAGAAGCACTTGATCAAACACACTTCTTAGGGATATACTTGACGGTTACGGATACAGGACGGTTGACATAACTAAACTATCCGGACAAAAGCAAAAAATTAGAGGCAAAGATTCAAAACAAAAATATGATCAGTGCAACAATTCTGCTTCTTGGAAAAGTCATGGGGTTGTGGAGCGTTAGTAGCCATTGCGACGTAAATAAGCTGTGGCTTGAAATGCTAAGTAGTCATTGACTTTTAGTCATATTTCGTACATCATTTCAAACGTTAGATTATATTCATTTCATGTTTATTATCATTTATATTACGAGTAGTAGTAGTAGTAATAGCAATATATCATGATATTTATCTGTACCTGCATTACAGATGTACCAGTATGCAATACCATGCATTAGTGGTTATGATGTAGTCAATAAGAACATTCTTATTATGTTACCTTCACAGAAGGGAACATATTGTTTTGCTTTGTTTCTTCTTCTCCGCACAAATAAGGTCAATGACTTGGACCAGACGGCTGCCACCATGATAACCGGTAAAGTAGCAGGCACCATGTGGTGTTCGGTTACATAATGTAGCAAATGTCAGATCTAGAGGGGCTTGGGCTGAAATGAAATTTAGACTACAACATGTGAAGGTAACATTCTGTATTTGCTTGCAAATAACACCTTTCTAGTATCTCTGTCAGTTTGGTTTCATTCTTTATTGTTATTTATACCTGTACTCAGTACTGTAGTTTGTAAGAGCAGGAACGCAAAACTTTGTTATGCCCTACTTCTCGGGCCGAATGACGTTTGCCATTTCGTATTCATTTTTAATCTTTGTAGCTTCGAGATGACTTTTGGTAGATGCCGTCTTTGTAATTGTACTTTACATGCTCTCAGTTTGGGCATAAACACGCCAAAAAATATTTATTACCAAAACTTCACTGGGCATTCTAAGACCTACCAAGTCTTTGATATTTTGTGTACATTTTTAGTCCGAGATGACATGCTCCGTTGTTGTTATTTTATCATTTGGAAGTTTTTTTAAAAACATCTTTCATGTCAAATCTCATCATATTCATATCTCAAGATCAACCCATAAATCAAATATTTGATATATCTTGATACAGTCCATCCAAACCTTCGAAAGTTACTAGTATGCTAGACTGAAGAAACTACCCTACAAGATCAACAAATAAATGCTGTACACGCACAAACATGCATATACACGCATTCATACACACAAGGACGTTCTATCACCTTGATACACACAAACATACGCACATGCATACATACAAACAGTAACACTACCGACTACCACATTAATGGTAGGTAATAAAACAAATAATACAACAAAAAACAGCGTTATTTTAGAGTAAAGTAAAACCAGGCAGCATAATCTTCAATTGGTTGAAGGCGGCTGCCTTAATCGAAAGAAGAAGAAAAATACAGTTATGTTGTTAAACTGTACGGGGTAATCAGGTAAATCAACTTTGACCTTCGACCTCAAAAGCTCAAAGGTCAGTTTCCAGGCCGCCATTTTGATTCATCGAATGATCACGGGCAAGATTCCTTTGTTTCCAGTTTGGCCATTTATAAGGCAATTCTACACATTCACAGTTAATCTGCACCATAGACCGGTAGGTAAGGCATTTGTTTACTGCCTATCCACTTTTTGTCTGCTTTTTCCTTTGTATTTTAGATTGGACAAAGGTTTCTTTCAGGAAATCGGTGATCGATTTTGTAGAAAGGGGAGGGGGGCAATAGTTACTAGTTGTTGACATAGGCAAGGATGAACAATAATACGATTTGATAACTATTTGAATTAAACGATTCCGAGGCATTTCATATATGTTAGAGGTCTTGCTCATTTGTTTATCACGATTTGTTAGACGTGTGTGTATACATCACATTTGTGTGCATTTATAGGGGGCGCGTATGTTCGTGTATCGGTGCATGTGCTTGACATCGACAAGAATTGACTATATCAAGGTTTGATAAGTCGGTTGAGGGAGTTGCCTTTGGGGAGGGGGTCTTGCAAAATTGTTACAGCTGTTTCACTATTGAGTGTATTGGTTTTTCCACATCTTCGATAAGGAATAGTGACACTGTGTAGTAGAGGAATATTGTTTCACCGTTCATCATTGTTGCTTTTAGAAATGGACGAAAGAAACTGCGAGGTTGCTATGGACGGCCACCAAGCTGTGTATACTAGAGACGAAACCAGCAGCAGCGAGAAATTAGAAACGGCAAGGCAGCAGAACAAGGAAGGGGACATGGAAACGTGCGGAGTAGAATCTGACCATCCTCCCGCACATGGCCATATAGGGCAAGCGGACACTCTTCCGGTGAAACGTACTGTGGATAAACGCTTTGTGTGTGCGGAATGTGACTATAGAGCAATCTCAAAGTCCGTGCTGTCAAAACACACAAGAACACATACTGGTGAGAAACCCTTTAAATGTGACCAGTGTGACTATGCTGCTGCACAGAAAGAACATTTAAAGAGACACATGACTAAACACACAGGAGACAAGCCTTTCATGTGTGGGGAGTGCGGATACAGGACGACTTGCGTGTCTTACTTACCCATACATATGAGAAAACATACAGGTGAGAAACCCTTTAGGTGTGATCACTGCGACTATTCTGCTGCACAGAAAAGCAACTTAGACCAACACATGGTTCGACACACCGGACTTACCAAGGGCAAACCCTGCTCAACTGCGCAGAAAGGTACTTTAGATCGACACATGACTGAAGACGACGGAGAGAAACCCTTCAAGTGTGGGGAGTGCGGATACAGAACTGTTCGCAAGTCTTCCTTAGTCACACATATGAAACGACATGCAGGTGTGAAACCTTATAAATGTGACCAGTGCGACTATTCTGCTCTAGAGAAACACAGATTAGACCAACACATGTCTAGACACACCGGCGAAAAACCCTACATGTGTGGGGAGTGCGGATACAGGACGGCTTACCAGAGTGACTTAAACATACATATGAGAACACATACAGGTGTGAAACCATATAAGTGTGATCAGTGCGACTATGCTGCTGCACGGAAAAAATATTTAGACCGACACAAGGCTAAACACACCGGAGAAAAACCCTACATGTGTGGGGAGTGCGGATACAGGGCGGCTGACAAAACTGCCTTAACCTTACACATGAGAAAGCATACAGGTGCGAAATCCTATAAATGCGACCTGTGTGACTATTCTGCTACACAGAAAGGCGATTTAGACAAACACATGGCTATACACACCGGTGAAAAACCCTACATGTGTGGGGAGTGCGGATACAGAACTGCTCGCAAGTCTTCCCTATCTCGACATGTGATCAAACATACAGGTGTGAAACCTTACAAGTGTGACCAATGCGACTATGTCACAGAGAAAAGGTATTTAAAGAAACACATGATCACGCACGCTCCTTAAACAGTTCACAGTTGCAGACACTGGACGGTTGAACAACAGTTGGCTCCATGAACAAGTAAGTTAGGCCTGGTCAAACAAACCGCTGAGAAACCCTACATGTGAGTGGAGCGCGGGTTCACAGGGAAAGACCTTACATTTAGCGGCAGCTACAGACTAAGCCTTCTATCGTGTATTTTAAATCGTTGTGGTTATGCTCTCAAGTTTCAGTTTTGCAAGTTTCTTCAACGTTCAGATCCTACCTAGACATACAGTTCATGTTTTTTGCATGTCACAGTCTGACGGCAACACATGTTCACAGTAAACGGCATAATACATATAAGAGATACTGATATTCTAGGTCATAATGCTACCTCAACTTGATGAATTTTGATATAACACTGCAGTCATTGACTTGGTGCTGATGTTTCATACATCATATCAAACGTTCTTTTTTTAGTAGATTATCTTCATTCCTTGTATTCTTATTATTAGCGGTAGCATGACTAGTACTAGTGTTACATGTAATATATTATGATGAAATACATGATATCAATTTACATGATTTGCAGTTACAACATATGTCATATGAAAAAGTAAAATCAACTGTTTGTTCTACCTGCGTTGTGCTGTTTATTTATGCCATATAAATATACAATACAAAGCATAGTTTAGAATATAGATTTCTAGCTTTCATCGACGAATCAGTTTGTAGTTTCTATGAACATCCAAATTTTATATCACAGCAGTTTTACGCCTAGCGGGGCCAACGGTTTAACTCCAACACTCGAAATGGCGAATACAATCCCTTACAACAAACCATGTCACCGATCTTGTTTATGTCCTTGGGAAAGGCACATTACACGACTTTCCTCATTTCACCCAGGGGGAAAATCAGTACCTAGCTTCGGCTAGGGCCGTCCCTCGAAAAGGACGTTAACTGGAGGTCCCGTGTTTGAGGAGAGCCACACCGCGAGCAGGTAAAAGAATCCACCGCACTTAGTGAAAAGAGTAGGGGTCCTTCCCGGTGTGAGTGGTTCAAACCTACCGTTCTTTGGCCACAACTGGGGCAATTACTGTCGTATTGAGGTCACTAGGCGCCACTTCAGACCCTTGCTATTTAGCCCCGCCTATTGTAAGCTCAGCCCCTGACTGCGATGAGAGAATAGTCGGTCCAACCAATGATAATAATAACATGTCGGAGATGGGCCTTCCCTAGGCATTAGTCACTAGAATTACTCTGGTCCATGAACCCACGAAATTCGATTATTCGATCTATATAGATATGACAACACCTAACACTAACGAGAATACCCAAATCACTCTTCAAGCAGAGATATAACTTCACATAAATTTTCTTTACATGTGTGAAACAAATGAACATCACAGTTATAGGTTAAAGAATAGGTGCAACTGTACGGGGTAATCAGGTAGATCAACTTTGACCTTCGACCTCCAGAGCGCTGAAGGTCAATTCACCAGGCCGCCATTTTGATTCATCGGAAGAGCTCGGGCAAAATTCCTTTTTTTCCAGTTTGGCCATTTACAAGAAAATTCTACACATTAGCAATTATTCCAGCACCATAGACTGGTAGGTAACACATTTGTTTACTGCCTTTCCACTTCTTGCCTGTTGATATGTTAGTACTTTTGGACTGAACACAGGTTTCTTTCAGGAAATGATCGATTTGTAGAAAGGGGAGGGGGGCAGTAATTGTTGTTGACATAGGCAAGGATGAACGATGATACGGTTTGATAACTCTTTAAAATAGACGATTCTGAGGCATTTGATATATGTGAGGGATTGTTTCACGTGTGTATACATGAATCATATACTGTATGATGTGTGTGCATTAGTATCTGTGTGGTGTGTGTTTACATGTGCTCAACATCGACAAGGATTGACTACGTCACGATTTGATATCAAAAAGTCTTCTGAGGGATTTGTCTTTAGGGAGGGGGTCTTTCTAACTTGTTACAGCTGTTTCACACTTGAGTGTGGCCATTGATGTTTCCACATCTACGACCAGGAATACGCTGTGTAGTAGAGATGTGTTTTTTTTAACGTTCATCATTGTTGTTTTTAGAAATGGACGAAAGAAACAGCGAGGTTGGTATGGACGATCACCAAGCAGTGCACTCTATCGGAACCAGCAACAGCAAGAAATTAGACACGACAATGGAGCAGAACAAGGAAGGGGGCATTCCATACGAGGAAACATGCGGTGTAGAATCTGACCACCAGCCCACACAGGGCCATACAAAGCAAGGGGGCACTCTTCTGGTGAAACGTACTGTGGACAAACGCTTTGTGTGTATGGAATGTGACTATAGGGCAGCCAAAAAGGCTAACCTATTAAGACACAAAAGAAAACATACCGGTGAGAAACCCTTTAAATGTGACCAGTGTGACTATTCTGCTGCACATAAAGTTTCTTTAGACCTTCACCTTACTAAACACACCGGAGATAAGCCATTTATGTGTGGACAGTGCAAATACAGGACTGCTAACAGGTCTCACCTATCCGTGCATATGAGAACACATACAGGTGTGAGACCCTATAAATGCGACCTGTGTGACTATTCTGCTAAAACGAAAGACCATTTAGACGACCACATGGCTAGACACACCGGCGAAAAACCCTACATGTGTGGTGAATGCGGATTCAGGACGGCTAGCAGGTCTCACCTATCCGTGCATATGAGAACACATACAGGTGAGAAACCCTATAAATGCGACCTGTGTGACTATTCTGCTGCACAGAAAGGCCATTTAGACAACCACATGGCTAGACATAAGGGAGAAAAACCCTTCATGTGTGGAGAGTGCGGATACAGAACTGCTAGCAAGTCTGACTTGTCTCGACATATGAGAACACATACAGGCGATAAACCTTACAAGTGTAACCAATGTGCTTATTCTGCAGCACGGAAAGGACAGTTAGACCGACACATGACTAAACATAGTGAAGAAAAACCCTATAAATGTGACCAATGCGTCTATTCTGCCGCAACGAATAGCAGTTTAGATCAACACATGGCTAAACACAACAAACCCTCCATGTGTGGAGAGTGCGGATACAGGACGGCTGAGAGATCTAACCTTACTGTACATATGAGGAAACATACAGGTGAGAGACCCTATAAATGTGACCTGTGTGACTATTCTGCTACACAGAAAGGCCATTTAGACGAGCACATGGCTAGACATAAGGGAGAAAAACCCTTCATGTGTGGAGAGTGCGGGTACAGGACGGCTAGCAAGTCTGACTTGTCTCGGCATATGAGAACACATACAGGTGTGAAACCTTACAAGTGTGACCAATGCGATTATTCTGTCTCAAATATAAGGTATTTAAAGAAACACATGGTCACACACGCCTCTTGAAGAACAACAGTTTGTCGGCTCCTTGAACAAGTACGTAAGATCTGCACATGGTCAACCAGACCGCTGAGAAACCCTACATACGACGTATGAGTGGAGCGCGGCATCTAGAGACAGTGTCGTCCATCAAAGTGTTCTGCCGTTTCCTTTTCGTTCAGATTCTCTCTGTACATATCTAATATTATAATCTAGACTTTGATGTATATAGTTGCCGATTTGAACCGAGATAGCGCATGCCCTGTTCTTTCAGAAACGGCTTATTACTGTTGTCATAACGAATAGTTGCTGATATTCTAGGTGATAATGCTACCTTAATAAGATGAATGTCAATATAACACATTGACTTGTCAATACTGATTGATGTTTCATTCATCATATCATCACAAACGTTGTTAGATTATCTTTATTGCATGTATTGTTAAGTAGTGATAGTGTATGTTTGGATTTTGGTGGGGCATATTACAGGTATGGGTTTCTACTTCTGTATTGTGTCGAAAAAACGGACACTACTCGCTATGACCATGGTATGTTCAGAACTCGGGTCATCAAAACTTAAGTTCCACTTCAGTACCCTAACAAGTGGTGGGAATGGGGTTGCACATTCTAACGCTAGTTCACCTTTGTTCGTAGGGTAACCTTAATCCGTTCTTTTAACGAACAATATATGTAGGGATATCATGTCGACCGATGATGATATCAAACTGCAATATTTCGAAACTAGCGCAATTTAAAACTACCGTCCATCGACTTGATATCCTTGGTTTTCTGTTTAGTAACACAGCGGATATAGGTTACCCCGCGGATAAAGGTGAACCAGAATCATTTTATATATCATCAAGACATACCCACATTCCAAATATTTGATACAGCCATCCAGGCATTCAAAAGTTATACTGTCCACGCACAAAATGATGCACGCATTCATTCATTCATACGCACACACATACCCACATGCATATATACAAACGTTGCCGAAAACGTCACCTTCTATAGTGGGTAATAAAACAAAGTATACAACCCAACCATACAATTACGTCATTATTATGGGTCAAAGAAAAGATTAAACTGTACGGTGTAACCAGGTAAATCAACTTTAACCTTCGACCTCCAGAGCGCTGAAAGGTCAGTTCCCCAGACCGCCATTTTGTTTCATCGGAGAATGACGGGGGCATATTCCTTCGTGTCCAGTTTGGCCGTTTTTATTACACTTCTACGCATTAGCAGTCACTCAGTACCATAAACCGGTAGGTAAGACATTTGTTTACTGCCTGTTCACTCTTTGTCCGCTAATTCCAATGTACTTAAGGTACAAAAGGTTTCCTTCAGGAAATCAATGATCTATTTTGTAGAAAGGGGAGGGGGGCAGTACATACTAGTTGTTGACATAGGCAATGATAGACAATAATACGACTTAATAATATTTGAATTAAACGATTCTGAGGCATTTGATATATGTTAGGGGTCTTGCTCATTTGTTTCACGTGTGTGTTATGATACATCATTTTTGTGCATGGGGGGGGGGGGGGCGTGTATGTTCGTGTATCGGTGCATGTGCTTCACATCGACAAGGATTGACTACGTCAATGTTTGATATTAGTCTTTTGTGAGATTTGTCTTTAGGGATGGGTTTTTTCTAACTTATTACAGCTGTTGCACAATTGAGTGTACCCATTGTTGTTTCCACATCTACGACAAGGAATGCGCTGTGTAGTAGAGATATGTTTTTTCAACGTTCATCATTGTTGTTTTTAGAAATGGACGAAAGAAACAGCGAGGTTGGTATGGACGATCACCAAGCTTATCACACTAGTGACGAAACAAGCAGCAGCAAAAAATTAGACACGGGAAGGGAGCAGAACAAGGAAGGGGACACTCTATACAAGGAAACAAGCGTAGAATCTGTCGACCATCCTCACCCTAAGGGTCGAACAGGGCAGACGGACAGGCTTGCGGTGAAGCGTACTGTGGACAGTCGCTTTGTGTGTACGGAGTGTGACTATAGGGCAGCCACAAGGACTAACCTAATCATACACACAAGAAAACATACTGGCGAGAAACCTTATAAATGTGACCAGTGCGACTATTCTGCTGCACAGAAAGGAAATTTAGACCAACATATGACTAAACACACCGGAGAAAAAAAATATAAATGTGATGAGTGTGACTATTCTGCTGCACAGAAAGGACATTTAGACCGACACATGGCTAAACACACCGGAGAAAAACCCTTCATGTGTGGAGAGTGTGGATACAGGACGGCTAACATGTCTTCCTTAACCAGACACATGAGAACACATACAGGTGTGAAACCCTATAAATGTGACCAGTGCGACTATTCTACTGCACGGAAATCTCATTTGAATCGACACATCGCTAAACACACCGGCGAAAAACCCTTAATGTGTGGGGAGTGCGGATATAGGACGGCTGACAGGTCTGTTTTAACCGTACACATGAAAACACATATAGGCGAGAAACCTTATAAATGTGACCAATGTAATTATTCTACTGCACAAAAAGGAAACTTAGACCGACACATGGCTAAACACACCGGCGAAAAACCCTTCATGTGTGGAGAGTGTGGATACAGGACGGCTGACAGATCTGCGTTAAAATCACATATGGGTAAACATACAGGTGTGAAACCCTACAAATGTGACCATTGTGACTATTCTACAGCACAGAAATCTCATTTGGATCGACACTTGGCTAAACACACCGGTGAAAAACCCTTCATGTGTGGAGAGTGTGGATACAGGACGGCTGACAGGTCTTACTTAACCGTACATATGAGAACACATACAGGTGTGAAACCTTATAAGTGTGATCAGTGCGAATATTCTGCTGAACGGAAAATATATTTAGACCGACACTTGGCTAAACATACCGGAGAAAAGCCCTTCATGTGTGGAGAGTGCGGATACAGGACGGCTGACAAAAGGGCCTTAACCGTACATATGAGAAAACATACAGGTGCGAAAACTTGTAAATGTGACCGGTGCGACTATTCTACTGCAAGGAAAAACGATTTAGACTTACACATGGCTAAGCACACCGGAGAAAAACCCTTCATGTGTGGAGAATGCGGATACAGAACTGCTCGCAAGTCTGACTTATCTCGACATATGAGAACACATACAGGCGAGAAACCTTACAAGTGTGACCAGTGCGACTATTCTGTTACAGACAAAAGGTGTTTGAAGAAACACATTGTCACGCACGCCCCTTGAACAGTTCACAGTTGCAAATACGAGTACTGGACGGTTGAACAACAACAGTTTGTTGGCTCCATGAACAAGTAAGTTAAGCCTGCACATGGTTGAACAAACCGCTGAGAAACCCTACATGTGAGTGGAGCGCGGCTTCACATGGATAGACCTTACATTTAGCGGCAGCTACAGAGCTAAGGCCGTCTATCGTGTATTTTAAATCGTTGTGGTTATGCTCTCAAGTTTCAGTTTTGCAAGTTTCTTTTCCGTTCAGATCCTACCTAGACATACCTATTAGTATAGTCATAAATACATATAGTTGCTCGTTGAAGAGATTCATCAGTCACGTTTGTACACAGTTAATAGAATTTTCATCAAATACTACTTTTAGAAATGTAAACTCCCGTACCTCCAAATTTTCGATGGCTATCAGTCCATCTTGATCACAGAGTGACCTAGTGCTCGCGAGAGTTGCGAGAACTGGGTCGAGACTTGCGTGGATCTTCTGCCCCTCACCCCGCCTCCTTGCGGAGTAAGGGCAAGTAGGACTTGGGCAGCTCCAAGTTGTTGTGTTTTTGCATGCCCCAATCTTACGGAAACACATATTCAACAGTAAACCGCATAATACTGCTGTAGGAGATACTGATATTCTAGTTCATAATGCTACCTCAACTAGGTGAATGTCAATATAACACTGTAGTCATTGACTAGGTGCTGATGTTTCATACATCATATCAAATGTTCTTAGATTATCTTCATTCTATGTATTAGAAGTGGTGATAGCATTACTAGTAGTAGTATATCATGATAATGTAAATTATCATTATTCATATGGTCTACTTCTACAACATATCAAAAATAGATAAAGTAAAATCAATTGTTTGTTCGGCTACCTCGTGCTGTTTTTTTTTTATACAACACAAATCATAGTTTTAATGTCGATTGCCAAACAAATGACCGGCGGAGAAATTATCGGTATTGTAGCGCATACGCAGATGGCCAACTCAAAAGGATAGGTAGCCTTGGTAGAAGTGCTTTGGAAAAAAATGGATTTTGGTGGTGCTTATTGCAGGTAAGGGTTTCTACCTCGATATGGTGTCGAAAAAAACGGACACTACTCGCTATGACCACGGCATGTTCAGAACTCAGAACATGTACATAAAAACCTGAACAAGTGGCAGTGGTGCAAATTCTAACCATTTTTTATATCTTACCAAGACCTACCATCCAAGCCGTCTAAAGTTCTGCTGTCCACGCAAAAACGTGCATATGCACGTATTCATACACACATGCATATGTACAAACACTACCAACAACGTCACCTTTTTTTATTATTGCAACATTAATACAATACAAAAACATAGTGGTGCCCCTACTCAAGCACACAGGCTTATATTTTAGACACCGTCACTAGACAAAATAACCACACAACATAGGACAAAAAAGATGAAACGGGTACGGGAACGCCTTATTCTGAAAAGAAACACACGGATAAACTTATGTTACCAATAGTAAATGATAAGTATAGTCAAAAAGCAATAAGTATTTCGGATAAGTATGATTGAGTTATGGAGAGAATTTGGGAATTTATATCAGATGTCAGTAAAGCCGATCCTTTAAAGGGGCATTCCACTCCAGAAGGGAGTGTTATATTCCAATAGATGATGTATCAATTAATACATGATCAGTCGACCTTTGGTGGAATTCCACTTGTGGCGAATTACGCAACGTGTGCTTGTAAAACAATGTGACACTCACTAAACCCATGCAGACCCTACCCATGTATTCCCTATACGTGTAGACACTTCCTTTATCGTGAATATTTTCGGCATAAATGAGGGGCGCTTAGCAAACCAAGAAGGTCAATTGTTCACAACATATCAAAGAACACATAACAGAGGTGTTTTTCTTAGCGCCCCTGAAATTAGCTTTGTAACCTAAGTTAAGTCAGGCGTTGTCATGCACATTGTATTTAGCCATAGGCTGAGATTGATTGATTTAATTAGAGGGTACTTGGGGAGTTTTGTAGAAGACTGAATGCTTTTTGATGCGCGTGGGGCTAATGAATACTCCATTGTATAATGTTACGTAGCATACATTTGTCACTGCATACAATTAATATCTATCGGAAAATAACAGCCCCGTCTGGAGTGGAATGCCCCTTTAAGTAGCAGATAAACAAAAGAACTATCAGATAACGAATTTAAATCTAACATAGGAATATTCAAGTTTTTAAGTCTGTCTAAGAGGAGTGTACGTTGTTGAACATAATTAGGACAGTGAAGCAGGTAATGAGGAATGCTTTCGCATAGGCGCCCGCAGCTGAAAGCAGGACTCGCAACTAAGTTACGAATGAACAGACTGTGATTTAAGCTGCAGGTGCCGATGTTAAGACATGTGTGTAAAGCGCAGGTGTATCTCGGTCCAAAATTGAAATATGGTACAGCAACAGGGCGAACAGATTTGACCAAATACCTTTTAAAACGAGCAGCGCTCAACAAACGAATACTAGAATCAAGAGAGTTCCATAACTGAGTTGAGTGCGGTAAAAAGATTTTTGAAAACAAGTGATAATACTCACTGTTACTTGGAGATTGCGTTTGCTGCGAAGATTGTATGACGTTGTTGCAGAAACCTCTGGCGGTAATAAATCGGTTAAATACTTCCGTGTTTGGTCAATAACAATTTTGTGGAATAGAACAAAAGAATGAACACAACGTCGATCAGTTAACCTTTCCCAGCCAAGTTCATGAAGAAGAGAAAACTATGAAGACCCCCTCACGGTATACCGTAAGGGAGCATTCGTACTGGATCCTCTCAATAAGCTGAGAATCAGAAACTGAACAGCTATGCCATACAACATCAGAATTTTCCAAGGTCGAATAAAAGACTTGTAAATAACTTCCAGAATTTTAGAAATATCAATATCGGATATATACAATTCTGAGCAGAAGTAATACACTCAAATAGCCGAGTATCAGTTACAAAACTAAGTTCAGGGAGACTAAGTTCAAGTTAACGTCACCTTCTGTGGTAAACAAATAATACAACCAAAGAACAGTGTTATTTTAACAGAGTAAAGTAATACAGTTATTTTGTTAAGGTAAACTGTACACTCCGTAGTGAGTCAACTTTGACCTTCCACCCCCAAGGCGCTAAAAGGTCAGTTTCCCAGACCGCCATTTTGATTTACCGGATGATCACGGGCAAGATACCTGCGTGTCCAGTTTGGCCGTTTTTAAGACAATTCTGCTCGTTAGCAGTTAATTAGCACATAAACCGGTAGGTAAGGCATTTCTTTACTGCCTGTCCACTTCTTGCCTGCTTTTTCCTTTGTACTTTAATGAGATTAAACAAAGGTTTCGGGAAATCAGTGATCGATTTGTAGTAGGGGAGTGGGGCAGTAATTACTAGTTGTTGACATAGGCATGCATGGACAATGATACAGTTTTAAAGCTCTGACTTGAGTGCGAGTATATTCGTGTACCGATGCATGTGCTTGACATCGACAAGGATTGACAATGCCACGGTTTGATAAGTCTTTTGAGAGATTTGTCTTTGAGGAGGGAAATTGTTACGGTTGTTTCACAATTGATTGTGCCCATTGACTTTTCCATCATTGTTGTTTTTAGAAATGGACAAAACAAACAGCGGGGTTGCTATGGACTATCACCAAGCTTATCACACTAGTGACGAAACAAGCAGCAGCAAAAAATTAGACACGGGAAGGGAGCAGAACAAGGAAGGGGACATTCCATACAAGGAAACAAGCGGTGGAGTAGAATCTGTCGACCGTCCTCCAGCTCAGGGTCTGACAGAGCAGACGGACAGGATTGCGGTGAACGTACTGTGGATAAACGCTTTGCGTGTACAGACTGTGACTATATGACAGCCTCAAAGTCTAACCTATTAAGACACACAAGAAAACATACTGGCGAGAAACCCTATAAATGTGACCAGTGTGACTATGCTGCCGCGCAGAAAAGTACTTTAGACCTTCACCTAACTACGCACACCGGAGAAAAGCCATTTATGTGTAAAGAGTGCGGGTACAGGACGGCTAACAGGACTTACCTATCCGTACACATGAGATCACACACAGGTGTGAAACCCTATAAATGCGACCTGTGCGACTATTCGGCTAAAACGAAAGGCCATTTAGACGACCACATGGCTAGACACACCGGAGAAAAACCCTACATGTGTGGAGAGTGCGAATACAGGACGGCTGATAGATCTGCCTTAACCGTACACATGAGAAAGCATACAGGTGTGAAACCCTATAAATGCGACCTGTGCGACTATTCAGCTACACAGAAAGGCGATTTAGACAAACACATGACTACACACAGCGGAGAAAAACCCTACATGTGTGGAGAGTGCGGATACAGAACTGCTCGCAAGTCTGACTTATCTCGACATATGATGAAACATACAGGAGATAAACCTTACAAGTGTGACCAGTGCGACTATTCTTCTACAGATAAAGGGTGTTTAAAGAAACACACTGTCACGCACGCCCCTTAAATAGTTTACAGTTGCAAACACTGGACGGTTGAACAACAACAGTTTGTCGGCTCCATGAACAAGTAAAGTCGGGCCTGCACATGGTCAAACAAACCGCTGAGAAACCCTACATGTGAGGGGAGCGCGGGTTCACAGGAATGGACTTTACATTTAACGGCAGCTACAGACTAAGGCCGTCTATCGTGTATTTTAAATCGTTGTGGTTATGCTTTGAAATTTCAGTTTTGCAAGTTTCTTTTCCTTTCAGATCCTTCTGCCCCTCACCAAGCCTCCTTGCGGAGTACCAGCAAGTAGGACTTGGGCAGCTCCCAGTTGCTATGTTTTTGCATGCCCCATTCTTACGGAAACACATATTCAACAGTAAACTGCACAATACTGCTGATAAAACTGTCCGTTGTCGAGAGAACATATAAATACTGTTCAGAGAAAGCAGTGGAAGATAAAATGCATTTCATTTGTCAATGTTCACATTACAGTTCCGAAAGAATCAAACTTTTCCTTGAAATCTACAAAAATTTCCCAAGCTTTTATAATCTTACCGACGAACAAAAATCCATCTTCTTGCTTAAGTCGTCCAACCCCTTTATATATGAAAATGTTGGACAATTCATCTTCCACTGCTTACGGAAAAGAAGTCAAACCCATCAATTAGCTTATGTAGAAATTGATTTAGTTTAGACGTTATTCCCTTTTTTATTTATCTATGTTTATCATTTCCCTTCTTTGTTAAGTTTGTTTATGTATACCACTACTACCTTACCCTGTATGCAATTAGCCCTCGGGCATGAATTTGCTAATAAACTGATAAAAGCTCCTTGGATGTTCTAGGTCATAATGCTACCTCAACTAGGTGAATGTCAATATAACACTGCAGTCATTGACTTGGTGCTGATGTTTCATACATCATATCAAACGTTCTTGTGTATTATGCTAAAACGAATAAAGTTTTTTGAAATTGATTTTTTTTAATTAAGAAAAATCAAGCATCCTTAGATTATCTTCGTTCTACCCCCCTCACATTAGGCGCGATTCGATCGGATGACGAGTCTGCGAGTCTGGATTAGGGGTCATTTCCAGTATGAGTGGTTCAAAAACTAAAAAAAAAAAACTCCTTTGGCCGCAACTGGGGCAAATACTGTCGTATTGACGTCATTAGGCGCCACTTAAGACCCTTGCTATTTATCCCCGCCTATTGTAAGCTCAGCCCCTGGCTGCGAAGAGAGAGCAGTCGGCCCAACCAATGATAACAATACTAGTAAAATGTCAGAGCTGGGCCCACCCTAGGCATTACTAGAATTACTCTGGTCCTTGAACCCATGTAATTCGATTCTTCGATCTATATAGATATGACAACTGAACTGAACTGAACACTAGTGAGAACACCCAAATCACTCTTAAAGCAGAGATATAACTTCTCATTAATTTCCATTACAGGTGTGGAACACAGTTATAGGTTAAAGAACAGGGGAAACTGTACGGGGTAATCAGGTAAACCACCTTTGACCTTAGACCTCCAAAGCAGAAAGGTTAGCTTGCCAGGCTGCCATTTTGTTTGATCGGATGATCACGCAAGATCCCTTTGTGTCCAGTCTGGTCGTTTTTGAGACAATTCTACACATAAGCAGTTAATCAGTACCATAAACCGGTAGGTAAGACATATCTTTACTTCCTGTCCACTTTTTGTCTGTTAACTTCTTTGTAATTTAGACTGAACAAAGGTTTCTTTCAGGAAATCAGTGATCGATTTGTAGAAAGGGGAGGGGGCAAAGGATGAACAATAATACAGTTTGATAACTCTTTGAATTAAACGATTCTGAGGCATTTAATCTATATTAGGGGTCTTGCTAAATTCTTAATCACGATTTGTTTCACTTGTGTACACAAACATCATATTTGTGTGCAGTTAGTATTTGAAATACATGTGTGGAATTATAGGTTTGGTTTGGTTTGGTTTGGTCAAACGTACTGTGAACAAACGCTTTGTGTGTTCTGTATTTGAAATAATTGTGTGAAACTTACAGCGATGATCCAGAGCAAGGGACCAGTTTGTGTGTGTGTACCCATTGATTTTTCCACAACTACGATAAGGAATACGCTGTGTAGTAGGGGGACATTTTTTTTCATCATTGTTGTGTTTAGAAATGGACAAAACAAACAGCGGGGTTGCTATGGACGATCACCAAGCTGTTCATACTAGAGACGAAACAAGCAGCAGCGAGAAATTAGACACGGGAAGGCAGCAGAACAAGGAAGGGGACATTCCACGGGAGGAAAAGTGCGGTGTAGAATCTGACCACCAGCCCACACGGGGCCATACAAAGCAAGGGGACACTCTTCTGGTGAAACGTACTGTGGACAAACGCTTTGTGTGTACGGAATGTGACTACAGGGCAGCCAAAAAGGCTGAACTGTCAATACACAAAAGAAAACATACTGGTGAGAAACCCTTCAAATGTGACCAGTGTGACTATGCTGCTGCATGTAAAGGTACTTTAACGAAACACATGACTAAACACACAGGAGACAAGCCTCTCATGTGTGGGGAGTGCGGATACAGGACGACTGACGTGTCTTACTTAACCATACATATGAGAAAACATACAGGTGAGAAACCTTACAAGTGTGACCAGTGCGACTATTCTGCTGCACAGAAAAGCAACTTAGACCAACACATGGTTCGACACACCGGATTGGACAAGGACAGACCCTATCCAATTGCACAGAAAGGAACTTTAGACCGTCACATGACTCAACACGCCGGAGAAAAACCCTTCAAGTGTAGGAAGTGCGGGTTCAGGACGGCTTTCAAGTCTTCCTTAGCCACACACATGAAAAGACATACAGGTGTGAAACCTTATAAATGTGACCAGTGCGACTATTCTGCTGCAGAGAAATCCAGTTTAGACCGACACATGACAAGACACACCGGGGAGAAACCCTACATGTGTGGTGAGTGTGGATTCAGGACGAGTGCCAGGTTTTCCTTAACCGTACATATGAGATCGCACACAGGTGAAAAACCTTACAAGTGTGACCAGTGCAACTATTCTGCTCCAAAGAAAGGCGATTTAGACTCACACATGGCTAAACACACCGGAGAAAAACCTTACATGTGCGATGAGTGCGGATACAGAACGGCTCACAAGTGTAACCTAACCGTACATATGAAAACACATACAGGTGAGAAACCCTACAAGTGTGACCAATGCGCCTATTCTACTGGACGGAAACCTGATTTGAAACGACACAAGGCTCAACACACCGGTGAAAAACCCTTCATGTGTGGAGAGTGCGGATACAGGACGGCCAGCGGGTCCTCCTTAACCGTACATTTGCGAGCACATACAGGTGTGAAACCTTACAAGTGTGACCAGTGCGACTATTCTGCTGCAAAGAAGGGAAATTTAGACCGACACAAGGCTAAACATACAGGAGAAAAACCTTCATGTGTGGTGAGTACGGATACAGGACGGCTAGCAGGTCCTCCTTAATATTATAACCGTACATATGAGAACACATATAGACGTGACCAATGCGACTATTCTGTTACAGATAAAAGGTGTGTAAAGAAACAAATGGTCACACACGCTCCTTGAACAGTTCACAGTTACAAATACACAGTTCACAGCGCACGCTTTTTGAACAACAACAGTTTGTCGGCTCCATGAACAAGTAAGCTAGGCCTGCACGTGGTCAACCAGACCGCTGAAAAACCCTACATATGAGGGGAGCGCGGGTTCACAGAGATGCGGAACTTACATTTAGCAGAGACTGACGTCATCTATCAACGTGCACCAAATCATAGTGATCTGGAATTTTTAGTTTTGCCGCTTCCTTTTTGTTTAGGCCTCCCGCCTTCAGTACATATTTCTTAGTATACTGTAAATGCAGAAATGTTCGCGGTGGATTAATGTTCGCGGTTTTCGCGGCGACCACATCACCGCGAATTTAAAACCACCGCGAACATTTTTCTATTATGGTATTAGACTGCAGTCTATGGTGTTACCGCGAAATTAAGTCCACCGCCAAAAGTCCTTTTTCCCGCTACCGCGAAATTAAATGCATTTACAGTATTTCTTAGACAGTATATGCCGCTATCTGATGGAAATGTATGTTTTCTACATCATCAATCAATCAATGCATCTATAAAATCCTGGTCTTAATATTGCCAGTTTAGTTATGTTCACTTCCTTGTATATGTATATCTATAGTTGTGGCATGAATATAAGTTAACTTGATAACTTGAGTTCGCCACCACTACTTTTTGTTAAAGCTTTATTGAAAAATAATTATAATTACACACATTGTGACATTTACATGTATAGCTTCATGACTACATCTTCGACTACAGCAGATACATAGCTATAAAACTTTACAATTGGCTCTCGAAATACAGTACGTTGTTACATTTACAATTACATGTAACCGTTACAGCTTCATGACTACATCTCCAGCTACAACAGATACATAACTATGAAACTTTACAATTGGTTCTTGAATACCTAAACATTTACATAACTTTGAAACCACTAGCACTACCTTAAGCATACTCTAGTAGTCTATGTTTTATTGGCATGAAACGTGGGGTATGCAGAAAGGTCTGTAGGATGCACCTGTTCAATGTTTTATTGTTCGCCACCACTACGTCTGTCTTATCTGTCTAAGTGAATAATATTACAAGCTGAAACTTATCAAGATTACGGAGACACGTGTATTCTATATCAATGGATATATTACTGCTGCAATGACGGATGTATGCTTATAATATAGTAGCTGAAAATACTAGCTTAACAAGCTAAATATCTTTATAACACAATTATAGCTAGTGTTATGCACCGAAAGATGAAGCAATTTAGAGTAGAGTAGACTGATCCTATATTCCCTTAAGAGATGCAAAATAAAAACATGATGCACATGTTTGACGGACATGCAGCCATTCTCTTATTGGTCGCTTTTCTAATTAGCAGGCTATCATTGGTTCAACTGCCAGGCCACTAGCAGTTCTGAAAGCGTTGTATTAGCAGACAAATAAAGTTACGTCGTCATTTATAATAGACAATTTGGGGTAATCAGGTATATAACCTTTAACCTTCGACCTCTACATCTCTGGGTCATCTTGCCTATCCGCCATTTTGATTTGTCGGCGTATTACGCGCACTATTCCATTGTTTCCAGTTTGGCCGCTTTCAAGGCAATTCTACACATTAGCTAAGAATCAGCACCATCAACCGATAGGTAAGCCATTTGTTACGATTCTGTTTAATCTTCGGCTGCTAATTCTCTGGTCTTAAGAGAGTAAGGTTTCTTTCTAAAAGGGGGAGGGGCAATGAGTTTTTAGTCAAAATGATGTAGACAATGACTAACAAATTATGGCACTCTTCGGCTGAAACGATTCTGAAGCATTTTTCCTGGGGGTTTCTTACTAAGTTGTAAATCACGATTTACTTCACAGTATGTTTGTATGTGTGTGTGCGTGCGTGTGCATGACAGTATGCATATATATGACGGTATGAGTGTGTATTTGTGCACTGTATGTGAAAGTATTAGTGTGTATATATTTTTGTGTTTGTGACATTATTTGTATGCGCGCGCGCGTGTGTGTGTGCGTGCGCGCATGTGAGTGTGTGAAGTGTGTGTGTGTGCGTGTTTGTGCATGTGTGTTTGTGTGTGTGTGTATGGATAAGCGTGTAACGTTATATGTTTGTATGAATGTGTTTGTACGTGTGTGATACACCTTGTTATATTCCATACGAATAGAGTTGATGAGTAGATATGTTAGCGTTCCAGGACAACAAGCGGGCAAGCGGGTAAGGAGCATAGGATCTTCCATGAAGTTCCAATTTTGGAGGATTTATTGTTCTTTTCAGAAATGGACGAGAGAAACAACACAAGCAGCATCGATAAATTAGACACGGGAAGACAGCAGAACAAGGAAGGGGACATTCCATGTGAGGAAACGTGCGGGGTAAAGTCTGACAACCCTGCACAAGTTAAAGCAAAGCAGACGGACAGGCTTGTGGTGAAACGTACTGTCGATAAACGCTTTGTGTGTACGGAGTGTGACTATAGGACTGCCTCAAAGGCTAACCTATTACGACACACTAGAAAACATACAGGCGAGAAGCCCTATAAATGTGACCAGTGCGACTATTCTGCTGCACTGGAAGGTACTTTAGACCGACACATGGCTAAACACACCGGAGAAAAACCCTACATGTGTGGAAAATGTGTGTACAGGACGGCTTACAAGGATCACTTGACCAGACACATGAGAACACATACAGGTGTGAAACCTTTTAAATGTGACCAGTGCACGTTTTCTACTGCATGGAAATGTAATTTAGACCAACACATGACTAAACACACCGGAGAAAAGGCCTATAAATGTAATGTGTGTGACTATTGTACGGCATGGAAACGCAGTTTAGACGAACACATGACTAAACACAAGGGAGAAAAGCCCCACCTGTGTCAACATTGTGGACACAAGACGGCTGCAAGGTCTAAACTATCCGTACATATGAGAACACATACAGGTGTGAAACCTTATATGTGTGACCAATGCAACTATTCTGCTACACAGAAATGCAATTTAGACAAACACATGTTTACACATTCCGGAGAAAAACCCTACATGTGTGGGGAATGCGGATACAGAACGGCTTACAAGGGTGACTTAACCGTACATATGAGAAGACATACAGGTGTAAACCTTTTCAATTGTGACCAGTGCACGTTTTCTGCTGTGAAGAAAGGCATGTTAGACCAACACATGGCTACACACACCGGAGAGAAACCCTTCATGTGTGGAGAGTGTGGATATAGGACGGCTCAGAGGTCTAACCTAACCGTACACATGAGATCACACACAGGTGTGAAACCTTACAAGTGCGATCAGTGTGACTATTCTGCTGCAAAGAAAAGCCATTTAGACTCACACATGGCTAAACACACCGGAGAAAAACCTTTTGCGTGTGGGGAGTGCGGATACAGGACTGCTCACAAGTCTAACCTAACCGTACATATGAGAACACATACAGGCGAGAGGCGTTACAAGTGTGACCAGTGCCACTATTCTGTTACAGACAAAAGGCATCTAAAGAAACACCTGGACAAACACACTTCTTAGGGACACAACTTGGAAGTGTGTGCACAGGACGGTCTAACATTAAAAATAATATAGGTAAAGACTCAATTGTATGTGATCAGAGCTACCTTTCTGCTTCGTAGCAAAGATGTGTATATGGTGAAAAATAAAAATAAAGTACAGATTTGTGGACTGCGGGTTCACCGAGACGGAATTCATATTTAGACGCAATACTATAGAGACTGACATCGTCTGTCAACGTGCATCAAATTTTAAATCATAGTGATCTGGAATCACAGTTTTGCCGCTTCCTATCCGTTTAGTTCTCACGCCTGCTGTACATATTTATTCATCTAGCTGCTGTTTTGAACATACTTAGATAGTGTACGCCGCTATCAGAAAATACTTCTACCAAATATCGATATAACACAGTGTAGTCTTGCATTATATCAAACGCTGTCAGATTACATTCTATTTCATGTATTATTATCAATGACAGTAGAAGTATTCCTAACCGTTGGTTTAACATACCTCGTGCAGTTTGACTTCTTACCCTAGTCCTTTTTTTTTATTGAACAAACGCATAAAGCAAAATAACAGACAAGTAGCGGCCCACTCAAGTTAAATCAACTTATATCGGTGCCGCTATTAAAAGAAAATAAGAATAACATGTGGTTGACAAGATAATCTGTACAAATGGTATACTAGTATATTGACTGGTGGAAGCGCAAGTCCTGGTACCACCCCCCCACCCCCGGGATATTTTGGTAGGACACGGGAAAAAACATGGTTAGAAACGGCCAGTTTGCACAATGAAGTTCTGAGTTAAAGACATAATCAAACAATTTGTGGAATAGTTGCAAAGAGAAGTACCAAAAAGTAGTAAATGTTTGATTTCACCATCAGAAAGAGAGATAATATCGACAAGATGCCCTACGATCCTAAAAAGTTTGCCGAAGAGAGTGTGACGAGGATTGTTATGTAATAGGCAGTGAAGTAGGAAATGAGAAATCGATTCGCATTGGCACCCGCAGCTACAGGCTGGACTACCAGTCCTTGCCAGTGGTACCTACAGCTTAAGACTGTGCCCTCTAGTTACAGCTCAACAGGGGTGAAGACACTATAGAATGGGATCCTGTCTGGACCTTTCATGATTTTGAACACCTGGATCATCTGCAGCCTGTATTCCAAGGATGGAAGTTTGAGTCTATGAAGTTTGGAACTGTAAGGGTTTTAACACCTTTATTTACAGTTCAAGTTTATGTTTCAGTTCAAGTACAATGGGTAGATACATGTTTCAGTTCACGTACAATGGGTACATATTTCAGTTCAGGTACAATTGGTAGAACTGGAACTGTAAGGTAGTTCTCTGAGCGTAGGGATCATATTTGTGGCCCTTCTCTGTGCCTTTTCCAAGTCTTACGTATACTTGCCCGTCTTGTAGTGTGGAGCCCAGATGACATTGCCATATTCCAAGCGTGGTCTATATGTACTATTGTATGTTGTACTATTGTATGTTGGTGTAAAATAAACAAAAAAATAGACATAAAGACAAGCCCTTGACAATTGTTGAAAGCGTTGTATTATGTTTTATGTCATACCTGTGACGCGAAAACGTTCGAAACGGGTGTTCCGGACCGGGCCATAACTTCCGTTTCGCACAGGTTCGAAAGGCGTATCACACAGGCTTTCTTCGAGTAAATCGAACCATTTCGAGCGGGCCGAGTGTGGCACGGTTGGCAATTCGATTCGGGGCACCAAATTTGTTCAACTTCTGGCGCATTTCGCATCAAAACATGGGTTTTCTCAGGTGGACATGACATAAATAAAATACAACACGGTGTATTCCGCATCACCCTCGGTCCCAGCCCTCCCGCGGGTCGGATCACCCTCGGCCGTCGGGCGATCCGACCCGCGGTCGGGCTTGTACCTCGGGTGATATGGAATACACCGTGCTGTATTCCATATGTATAGCAGGGTTAAGGTATTCTAGGTTGATTCTAGATTGAATATTATGGGGCAATCAGGTATACGTTTGACCTTCGACCTCCGGAGAGCTGAAAGGTCAGCTTGCCTGTCCGCCATTTTGATTTGACGTCGCGACATATCACGGACAAAATTCCGTTGTTTCTAGTTTGGCCATTTTCAAGACGATTCCACACATTACCAACTAGAATAGAAGGTAAGACATTTGTTAACTGTCTATCTACTCTTCGGATGCTAATTTTTTTGTACTTTACGAACAAAGGTTTCTTTCTGGAAGCTAGTGATCGAGGGGGAGGGGGGCCATGACTTATCGCCATCGATAATGACTAACAGATAATAATGGCACAGTTGATAACTACTTGCATTTGCCTGGGGGCGTAGGAGGTCGCTTGCTAATTTGTTTCACGTGTGTGTGTGTGTGTGTGTGTTGGTGCATTTCTGTGTGTCACTGTGGCAAGTATACCGAAGTCTGTGACTGTGTATGTATGTAGGTGTGCACATGTGTGTGTATGCGTTTGTGATCTAGGATACAGACTACACCTTGTTGTATTCCTTACGGATATACCGTAGCGTAGATATGTTACTGTTCCAGTACATGGCCGAAAAATGTAGCATGGGAATGTGTTTTATCTTCCATGAAGGTATGCAGGTATGAAGTTCTAATTTTGGAGGATTTATTGTACTTTTCAGGAATGGACGAGAGAAGCGGTGAGGTCGCTATGGACGATCTGTCAACTGTTCACCCTGGGGACGAGACAAGCAGCATCGAGAAGTTAGACACGGGAAGGCAGCTGAACAGGGAAGAGGACATTCCATGTGAGGAAACGTGCGGGGTAAAGTCTGACAACCCTGCACAAGTTAAAACAAAGCAAACGGACAGGCTTGTGGTGAAACGTACTGTCGATAAACGCTTTGTGTGTACGGAGTGTGACTATAGGACTGCCTCAAAGGCTAACCTAGTAAAGCACACAAGAACACATACAGGCGAGAAACCTTATAAATGTGAACAGTGCGACTATTCTGCTGCACAGAAAGGTACTTTAGACCTTCACCTTACTAAGCACACCGGAGAAAAGCCATTTATGTGTGGACAGTGTGGATACAGGACAGCTAACAGGTCTTACTTATCCGTTCATATGAGATCACATACAGGTGTGAAACCCTATAAATGCGACCTGTGTGATTATTCTGCTGCACAGAAAGGCCATTTAGACGACCACAGGGCTAGACACACCGGAGAGAAACCCTAAATGTGTGGAGAGTGCGGATACAGAACTGATCGCAAGTCTAACCTATCCCGGCATATGAGAAAACATACAGGCGAGAAGCCCTACAAGTGTGACCAGTGCGACTATTCTTCTATAGACAAATGGCGTATAAAGAAGCACCTGGACAAACACACTTCTTAGGGACACAGGTTGCAAGTTAATGATAGTAGAATTATTGCTTTTTTTCCATTGCTTTTATTCCATCAGCAGTAATCAAGTGTACAAAATGCCGTACATGTATGACAATATCATAGTGTCATCATTAATACACTTTTTTTGTTATGACCTATGTATTGACTGGAATTACCGAATCACATAGTGCATTGAATAACTGTATGATATTGTGTCTTTGGAGTAACAAAGGGTTATCTTTATATCTAGACCATGACAGAAATATTGCATACTTTGCTAGAGTTGTGTACAGATTTGAATCATCACCAAGTAATATAGATTTCATGCATATATCCATATCTACAACAGAGGTTCGTTCCTTAATTCTTTCCCAGTACCCTTGCAGCCGGTTACACTCAATGAACATGTGGATGTAGTTTTCCTCCGTGTTACATATTTCGCATGTGGAGCTGTAAATATTCCCAGTAGTGTCTATTATTTTCCATCTATGAAGTAAAAGTTTACGTTGTAGTATCTTGCGGAGATTTTGAAATTAAGTTCTCTAAGCTTATTGTCCTTGATATCAAACGTTTGTGCTTTCCATATCTTATCCATTTCAGACCGGGACATACGGTGTCACAATAGGCTTGGGCAGTGGGTAATATCGAATTTAGACTAACAGAGTACATATATCTGCTTGTGAGGTTTTCAATCGGAACAATACAAGAATTAAACCATATCTTATCATGATCATGCTTGAATATTTTAAACTTAAAGTTTCCTTTGACCAAGACGTGTCGTCATGTATCTGTACAAGGTCTTTCTTTCCCCCACCCAATTCCTGCCAGGCCAGAACTACCTCCCTATAAAAGATAAAAAGGTGGGAGGCTAGTTAGGGCCGTGGCGTCACTTTTTACATTTAAACTAATCCCCCCCCTTCCATACAACTAAAGAATAGTACATTACGTTTTATTTTGTCGGGCTTGCCGTCTCAGAGGAACGTGAAGCATAGTTTCTGAAGTTTCTTCAATACCCAGTCAGGGTCGGAATCATAGACATATTGTAAGTAATTTTCGACAAAGCTAAAGTTTTTATAACAAAAGATTTTCCATACAGAGTCAGTTTACGTCTTCGCCACATTAAAAGCGTTGTATTATGTTGTACAGCACGGTAAAGGCATTCTAGATTAATTATAGATTGAACATTATGGGGTAGTCAGGTATACGTTTGACCTTCGACCTCCGGAGAGCTAAAAGGTCAACTTGCCTGTCCGCCATTTTGATTTGACGTAGTAGTACGGACAAGATTCCGTTGTTCCTAGTTTGACCGTTTTTAAGACGATTCCATACATTGCCAACTAGATAGCACCATAAAATGGAAGGTAAGACATTTGTTGACTGTCTATCTACTCTTCGTCTGCTAATTGTTTTGTACTTTACGAATGGGGGCTATGAGTCTTGGCCATCGAAAATGACTAACAGTAATAATGGCACAGTTGATAACTCTTTGGATTAAACCGTAACGCCTTTGAAGCATTTGCATGGGGGCGTAGGAGGTCTCCTAGTTTGTTTCTCGTGTGTGTGTGTGTGTCTATGTATGTATGTATGTGTATTTGTGCATTTCTCTGTGTCACTATGTGTATGTGTGTGTATTTGTGCATGTGTAGCCTCCATAGCAGGCTCTCTCAGGCCATTTTTGGCTCATAATACACTTTTGCTGGCTATTTCTTTTTGTACTGGGTCGCTGATTGCTGGCCTTATCTGACTGCCGGCCTCGCGAGGCCATGTGTGTGTGTGCGTGTGCGTGATCTATGATACAGACCACACCTTGTTGTACTACATGTAAATAGAGAAGACTAGATATGTTACTGTTCCAGTACACGACAGGTAAAGATAGCATGGGAATGTTTTTTTTTTTTTAATCTTACATGAAGTTCCAATTTTGAAGGATTTATTGTACTTTTCAGAAATGGACGAGAGAAGAGGTGAGGTCGCTTTGGACAATCTGTCAACTGTTCACCATGGGGACAAGACAAGCAGCATCAAGAAGTTAGACAAGGCAGCAGAACAAGCAAGAGGACTTTCCATGCGGAGAAAAAAGCGGAATAGAATCTGTCTACCATCCTCCAGCACAGGGTCAAACAGAGCAGACGGACAGGCTTGCGGTGAAACGCACTGTGGACAGTCGTGACTATAGGACTGCCTCAAAGATTAACCTATTAAGATACATAAGAAAACATACAGGCGAGAAGCCCTATAAATGTGAACAGTGTGGCTATTCTGCTCCACACAAAAGTTTCTTAGACAAACACATGTTTACACATTCCGGAGAAAAGCCCTACATGTGTGGGGAATGCGGATACAGGACGGCTTACAAGAGTGACTTAACCGTACATATGAGACGACATACAGGTGTAAACCTTTTTAAGTGTGACCAGTGTACGTTTTCTGCTGTGAAGAAAAGCAAGTTAGACCAACACATGACTAGACACACCGGAGAAAAACCCTACATGTGTGGGGAGTGCGGATTCCGAACGGCTGCCAGATCTTCCTTAGTGGTACATTTGAGAAGACATACAGGTGAGAAACCTTACAAATGTGATCAATGCGACTATGCTTCAGCAACGAAGTGTAACTTAGACCTACATGTGGCTAAACACACCGGAGAAAAACCCTACATGTGTGATGAGTGCGGATACAGAACAGCCTGCAGGTCTCACCTATCCCGCCATATGAGCAGACATGCAAGTGTGAAACCTTATAAATGTGATAAATGCGACTATTCTGCCGCACTGAAACACGCTTTAACTGAACACAAGGCCATACATACTGGAGACAAACCCTACATGTGTGGAGAGTGTGGGTACAGAACGTCTCGCAGGTCTGACCTATCCCGACATATGACAACGCATACAGGCGAGAAGCGTTACAAGTGTGACAAATGCGACTATTCTGTTACAGACAAAAGGCATCTAAGGAATCACTTGGAGAAACACACTTAGGAACACAGTTTGCAAGTGTGTACACAGGACGATGGGCAGGTATTCTTCTTTTCTTTCCATCCTAACGGACGATCAGTTAAAAGATATAGGTGAAGACTGAAAACACAACTGTGATCAGAGCGACTATTCTGCTTCATAGCAAGTGTATACCTGCACATGGTCAAACACAATGGTGAAAAATTATATAAAAATATAGGATTGTGGGATCACCGAGACGGCATTTTAGTCGCACTACTTCTTCTTCTTCGCACTACTATAGAGACTGACATTGTCTATCAACGTGCACCAAATTTTAAATCATAGTGATCTGGAATTTGAGTTTTGCCGCTTCCTTTCCGTTTAGGCCTTACGTCTTCTGAACATATCTATTAATCCTGCCGCTGTTTTCAGTATACTTAGATAGTGTGCACCGCTAACTGAATTAAAATATATGTATTATATAATGTTCATATCATGCAACACAAGCTAAAATGTTAGCTTAATTAGCTTACGGAGACACGTGTATTCTATATCATAATTGGTATATTACTGCTGCAATGATGAGCTGATGCTGATATTATACTAGCTAAAAATACTACCTTAACTAGCAAATATCGATATAACAGAGTTTAGTCTTCAGGGCTCGAAATACCACCTGTATATGCAGGTTAGTGCAGGTAAAACTGGAGCTGTGCAGGTATTTCTGATGTCTACCTGCACCTAACCTGCACTAGTGGTCTATGTACTGGGTTTTATACATAAATGTCTTATGATGTAGGTGTTTGTGTATGTCATTAGCTGCATTGAATGTTACCACCTATAAAGTATAAAAGAGAAAAAATAGCAATGGTTCCCGAACAATTTTAGTATGATCTAAATTTAGAGTGGTGCAGGTTAAATTTGTCTGGTGCAGGTAATTGTCAACGTTACCTGCACCAGTGTATTTCAAGTATTTCGAACCCTGGTCTTGCATTATGTCAAACGCTGTTAGATTACATTTTATTTCATGTAGTATTATCAATGATAGTAGAAGTATTACTAGTCGTTTGTTTAACATACCTTGTGCAGATAGTTTGACTTCTTACCCTAGTCCTTGCCATTGGGACCTGTAGCTTGAAATTGCCATCCCCCCCACACCCCCCCACCCCCACTGTCCTGATCCTCTAAAGATTTTGAACACCTGGATCATGTCCCCTCTCCGCCACCTATATTACAAGAATCGAAGTTTGAGTCTCTGAAGTCTGCAACTGTAAGGCAGTTCTCTGAGAGTAGGGATCATCTTTGTGGCCCTTCTCTGTACCTTTTCTGTCTTGCTTGCCCGTTTTGTAGTGTGGACCCCAGATAACATTGCCATATTCCAATTGTTGTTTTTATTTGTACGGCTACAGCAAGTCAATTTTATGGATGACATCAGCGCGCGCATTAATTTTCGCCTGATTTCAGGAAAAAAAACAAGAATTGTTTTCTTCTGCAGGGATGGTCAACATGACGATAAAGTAACCAAAATGAGCAGATATGTTGTATTGTAGCCCAATAATTGTACTTGTAGAAGTGACACTTGCAAGGTACCCAGGGCTGTAGTTGTAGAAATGAAACTTATTGGATAGTTGTAAAAGTGACACCAATATGGAAGCCATGGCATGAGTGTGGTTACCAACTTTGTTGGTGATGCCAGTCTACCACACTAGTGCCACTTTTACCACACCAGTACGTCTTGAATACAGGAATCAATGCCTTGTTGGCTCTGATACCATGTTTTGTCCCTTTAATTCTTGTTACAACATTCATCACAACTTTATGGTGCCTATTTTTGAAAATGTAGCCATCTTGTTTTTTTTTCACACATCTTGTTTTTTTTTCTCCCTATCGCACTATTTTTGCAGTCTGCAGAGGGGTTTACGGAAAAGGCTGGGCTGTCTACCTGGGCTGTCCACCTGGGCTGTCTACCTGGGCTGGCTATCAGGTCAGGCTACTTGGACCTACGAAAGCCCATTGGGACAAAAGCTGTTTTAGCAGTAGAGCTGTTTTAGCAGTAGGGGTAGCAGTTTGTGCTCAATGAAGAAGCTATGTGTGAAGCTATTGTGTGTGTTGAATAACCCAGAGGTTTTGGGTTCAAATCAGTTGATATGCCACCGATCTTGTACCCTTGGGAAGGGCTATTAACACGACTTATCGGGCTGATTGGATTAGTCTTAAGACTGGTGGCTAGTTGGTCAAAGGCGGCCAGGAGCCGTTCTTTAGTGGCTGTCAGGGTCCAGGCTTCTGCGCCATACATTAGGATCAACAATTGAATTGTGAGGAGCTTAAAATAAGCGTTGCTAAATTAAAGTGCAAGGGTCTGGAACTGCTGCCATTCGGTGCTAACTCAGGTGACCTCAATACGACAGCAATTACTCCAGGTGTGGCCATAGGACTTAAGGTTTTGAACCACTTACACTCGGAAGGAAGGACGCCTAGTCTTTTCCGTAAGTGTGGTGGGTTCTTTGCCCTATCTGAGGGAGGGCCCTTACCGAAGCTAGGTACTCTTTTCTCTACCCTAGTGAAGGGAGTAAAGTCGTGTTAAGAGCCCTTCCCAAGTGCACAAGATTACTTACTTAGACTTAGTAGCTCCCACGTCGTGTGACGCATGAGGCAGTCAATGAAGTCCAGCATGCTCTATCTGTGGCCAGTCTCGCTACGTCCTTCCATCTCTTGCCCACTAGCAGAAGATCTCTATCAACTGTCTGCTGCCAGTTCATCTTAGGACGGCCCCTCTTTCTCCGACCTTGCGGTTCCCACTGAAGAACTTGGTGTGCAAATCTCTCGGGTGGGAGTCGGACCACATGTCCTAGCCAGCTCAACCGTCGTTTACATATGATGGAGGACACTGTCTGTTGTTTTGTTTGTGTTCTTATGTCTTTGTTTGAGACAAAGTCACTCCACTTGATACCCAAGATCCTCCTCACACACTTGCTGTCAAAGGCGTCAAGCTTCTTCTCGTGGCTGATTTTCAGATTCCATGATTCGGAGCCGTACAGTAGGGTGGACAAGACGTTGCTGTTGTAAAAGCGTAATTTCAATTTAAGAGAAAGTTTCTTACACCTCCAGATCTTTCCCAGTTGGTTAAATGCTGCTGAGGCCTTTCCAATTCTACAGTCCACTTCCTTATCTATCTCCCCTTTTTTGTTAATAGAGCTTCCAAGGTAGGTGAAATTCTCTACCACTTCTACTTCATCCTGGTCGATGAATACAGCTGTTGCTGGTGGGTGGGCTCCTGACAACATGTTCTTGGTCTTTTTTGTACTGATCTTAAGGCCAATACTAGCTGCTGAGGAACCAATGTCACTCACTAATGGCTGGAGCTCTTGAGTGGTTTTTGCTAGGGCGGCGATGTCATCTGCAAAATCCAGATCCGACAGTTTCTGATCTTGAACCCACTGTATACCCTTTTCAATTGTTGCCTTGGATAGGACCCAGTCTATGGCGAGGGCAAAGAGGATGGGTGAAAGCACGCATCCTTGACGTACTCCCGTTGCTACCTCGAACCAGTCACTGTACCCATCACTGGTCCTTACGCAGCATCTTGAGTTGGCATAGATCCCCTTGATTGCAGATATCAACTTGGGAGGCAGTCCATACATCTGCATGATGTTCCACAGTGAAGGCCGGTGGATAGAATCAAAAGCTTTGGTAAAGTCGATGTAGCTGATAGCGAGTGGTGTCTGTAGTTCATTACACTTTTCTATAATGCGTCTCAGAGTGAAGATTTGTTCAGCGCAAGATCGTTTGGGTCGAAAACCCGCTTGCTGTTCCCGGAGTTCTCTGTCCACAGCGTCTCGCATGCGGTGGAGAATCATCTGGCAGTATACTTTTCCTGGTATGGACAGGAGGGTGACCCCCCTCCAGTTGTCGCACTCAGCAAGATTTCCTTTCTTCGGGATGCATACCACTGCTCCAGTTTTCCAGTCGTCTGGTACTTTCCCAGCGTTCCAGACTTGATTGCAGAGCTGACACATCCACTTAACAGTGCACTCGCCTCCAGCCTTGAGCATTTCAGCAGTAATGCCATCCATGCCAGGTGATTTGTTGTTCTTAAGTAGCTTAATGGCGTTACTTGTTTCTTCTTCCGTGAAGTCCCCAGTGTTAATCTCGAGTAAGTGCTGTGGATCTTCTGTTATTGCTGGTGAAGCAGGGTTGGGTCTGTTAAGGACCTCCTCAAAGTGTTCCGCCCATCTGCTAAGTTTGTCCTCTCCTCTCGAGAGGAGGGATCCGTCCTTTGCCTTGATGGGGCCTGAACTGGCTTTTGTGCTACCAGTGACCTTTTTAGCGATCTGGTATACTGTGCGCATGTCGTTCCTGGCTGCTGCTTGCTCTGCCTCTTCAGCCTGTCTTTCCATCCACACTCGTTTATCCCTCTGAGCACTGTGTTTCACCTCTTTGTGTTTCTTGGTGTACTCTTGATGGACAGCACTGCTATCTGAGCTCCTATTGTGTTTTAATCGATGTAGGTTCTTCCTCTCATCAATCAGCTGCCATGTTTGGTCACTAATCCATGCTTCTCTCAGAGATTTCTTGAAGCCCAGGACTTCTTTGCTTGTTTCTGTCATAGCGTCTTTCAGTATCTTCCATCTGTTTGATGTACCTGGTTGTTGACCTTTTGGTGAACTTTCAAGTGCAGCGTACTTGCTTTCCAAGATTGGTGGCATATCAACTGATTCAAACCCAGAACCTCTGGGTTATGTAACATACACAGCTCCTTCAAACACAACTGCTTCACAAACAGCTCCTTCACACACTGCCACTTCACACAGCTCATTCACATGATTCACATGATTCACAGATCCTTCAGACACAGCTTCTTCGCTGAGCACAAACAACCCCTACTGCTAAAACAGCTTTTGTCCCAATGGGCTTTCGTAGGTCCGAGTAGCCTGACGTGATAGCCAGCCCAGGTAGACAGCCCAGGTAGACAGCCCAGGTAGACAGCCCAGGTAGACAGCCCAGCCTTTTCCGCAAACCCTCTGCAGAGGATGTTATCCATAAAATTTACTTGCTGTGGCCTACTTATATGTGATAATTTTACGTAAAATTCCTTTAGAGGTGTAAAATAAACAAACAAGTAGACATAAAGACAAGCCTAGAACAATTTTGAAAGCGTTGTATTATGTTGTACAGCAGGGTAAAGGTATTCTAGATAAATCATAGATTGGACATTATGGGGTAATCAGGTATAAGTTTTACCTTCGACCTCCGGAGAGCTAAAAGGTCAACTTGCCTGTCCGCCATTTTGATTAGACGTAGTGCTTAGTATCACGGACGAGATTCCATT